>NW_012103887.1:316163-333762 GCF_000951045.1 Mandrillus leucophaeus
TTCCCTTTCTTTCTTTCTTTCTTTCTTTCTTTCTTTCTTTCTTTCTTTCTTTCTTTCTTTCTTTCTTTCTTTCTTTCTTTCTTTCTTTCTTTTCTTTCTTTCCTTCTTTCTTTCGTTCATTTATTTCTTCTTTCTTTCCGTCTTTCTTTCTTTTCTTTCTTTCTTTCTTTCTTTCTTTCTTTCTTTCTTTCTTTCTTTCTTTCTTTCTTTCTTTTCTTCTCCCTTTCTTTCTTTGTCTCTCCCTCTCTTTCCACCTTTCCACCTTTCCCTTCTAAAGATCAAGAATTATGCATGCTTGCCAGGTACGGAGTATGCACTTTAAAATGTGTGTGTCTGTGTGTGTGTGTGTGTGTATATATATATTTATATATGCATATATATACAGGTATGTACATATAGTTTACATGTTGATATCATACAGACAGATAACTATGAAATCTGATTATTCATTCAGTGAAGGTTTGTTAAACACCTATATATTCCGGGCATTGGAATATGAGACAGACAAGACTACTGTCTTCATTCAGCCCACATTCAGCTCGGGGAGATAGAGAACTAACAAACAAATGGACAAACAAAAGAAAATTTCAGGCTGTAATAACAGTAAGGAATAAAATGTAAAAGGTAATATCAAAGAGAGTTATAATGGGCTTGTTCGAAAAGCTCCATTAACCAAACCCACCAAAAGAATCAATTGAAATGTTCAAGTAGAAGACATTTTGCAGTTTTTAGATATCTTATTCTCCAAGATCTTCCACACGTTTGGACGCAGTTGTCCATAAACTACCTTCAAATGAAACGTCCACTAAATTGCTGCCACTGGAAAAAGAAAAGAATGGCTCAATGCTCAAGATTAAAATGCAGGCTGACACTTTCTGCTTTATTTGTTTTGGGGTTGTGTGGAGAAATGCTGACATCTTTAACTTTTTTTTTTTCTTTGAGATGGAGTCTAACTCTGTCACCCAGGCTGGAGTGCAGTGGCGCGATCCCTGCTCATTGCAATCTCTGCCACTCAGGTTCAAGTAATTCTCCTTCCTCAACCTCCTGAGTAGCTGGGATTACAGGCACCTACCATTGTGCCCGGCTAATTTTTGTAGTTTTAGTAGAGATGGAGTTTCACCATCTTGGCCAGGTGGTCTTGAACTCCTGACCTTGTGATCCACCTGCCTCATCCTCCCAATGTGCTGGGATTATAGGTGTGAGCCACCACACCTGGCCCATCTTTGTCTTTTTTAAAAATAGAAATTCTTGCATTGAGAATATGACATAATTCAAACCCTATACCATGCATCTAATGTCTGTGTCTGAGCCATGCCCTGACCACAGGGTTGGGATGACTATGCCAGGCTTAGTAATGCTTACGGACAGGAGGCATTTCGGAACCACACTACGATACCGCTGGCAAGAAAGATGGGAAAACGGCAGCAATTCTGTCTGCTGTGCTTTGTGTGTGAGTTCTACCTGGCTGATTGAATTTCCTCCCAACACCTACCTCAGATGTGTTGTCTAGGTGAAAATAAGCACTTCAATGAGCTGGTCTAATTTTAATCCTCAGCCCTAATTTTAATCCACTCAGCCCCACCCCCATGTAGTTACCTCCGTCTTGACGAAGAGGAACATCCCAGGTGCAAATCGAGAGCGGTTTCCCTATTTCACCTGTGTCCCCCTCCCCATCTTCATGCCAATATCAGAAACAAGAGTCCAAACATCCTTGGCCACACTGCAGAAGCTGTTCAAACAATCCTTGTGTTCTTTCCAATTTGCCGACGTGGTCTGGCAAACAGAGATTTCTCTTAAGGTTTCTCTTAAAAAACCTTAAGAGATTATAAACACAATTAACAGAGAGATGGCCAGGCAAGGTAAGAGAATGCTTGGCTGTTTTAACTGCTTATCTGGTGCTGTAAAAGCTTACCTAAGAGACGTCAGAGGGACGGACAGAAACCTATCAGCGCTCGGGCAGGACAGGCGCTCCAGTGAGGCAAGGACTGTACCTTCATTAATGCTGCATCTGTCCATGCAGACACTATCTTCTCATGGATATAGGCTGATGATAGTAAATGTGGGAGGGTTATTTACTGGCGGAGAGTCTGTTCCCAAAGAAAATTAATTATTAAATCAGTGTCAACTTAGAGAGATGTCTGGAGCGGTCTGCCGCAGGGCACGTCTGCAGCACTGTCCACTCTGCCACTTTTAACAGTGCTTTGATGGCCTGGGGCACACAGATGACACACTTATCTATGTGTGATAGCGCTCAGCCTAGAGGGACACAGAATGTATTGAATAAAAGGATCGGATTCAGAGAAGTGGGCATAATGGAAATTTAGCAAGGTGATATTTAACAGACCCCGAGCTTACCTTAAAAATAAAAACAAAATCCCCATGAGAATGGATGGGGAGAATGTAATAAACATTAGTACAAATAACACTTAGGAGTTTTACTTTACCATTAATAATAGTAATTATAATAATGATAATAGTAGGCAGCAATTATCAAGAGTTTATCACGTACCAAGCACTGTTCTAATAATTTAAAACATATCATTAGAGGCTGGGTGTGGTGGCTCACATCTGTAATCCCAGCACTTTGGGACGCTGAGGCAGGAGGATCACTTGAACCCAGGAATTTGAGACCAGCCTGGGCAACATAGCAAGACCATGTAAGTACAAAAAATTTTTTAAATTAGCTGGGAGGCGTGGCACGCACCTCTAGTCCCAGCTACTCAGGAGACTGAGGTGGGAGGATTTCTTGAGTCTGGGAGATTGAGGCTGCAGTGAGTTGTGTTCATGCCACTGCACTCCAGCCTGGGTGTCAGAGCCAGACCCTGTCCCCAAAAAATAAAATAATAAAATAAAGAAAATTAAAATGAAATATATTATTAACTCATTTAACCTCGACAAAATCTTTAAAGTACCTTATTGGCATCTCCATTCTATAGGTGAAGAACAGATGTAAAATAACTTAAAATGAATCAATAATGTAATGCGATTGTCAAAAAGTATTAATGTGATCTTAGATGTTAGAGAATAGTGTCCAGAACATGAGAATTGATAAAGCTTCTCTAACTGCACTTAAATTATTGTATTCTGTTTTGAGCAAAATGGAGCCTTGAGGAAAAAGGTTAGCATGATCAGGAATGCACACATATATATACTTTTTTCTTTTTGAGATGGACTCTGGCTCTGTTGCCCAGGTTGGAGTACAGTGGTACTATCTTGGTTCACTGCAACCTCTGCCTCCCAGGTTCAAGTGATTCTCCTGCCTCAGTCTCCTTAGTAGCTGGGCTTACAGGCTCATATCACCACGCCCAGGTAATTTTTGTATTTTTAGTAGAGACGGGGTTTCACCAAGTTGACCAGGCTGGTCTCGAACTCCTGACCTTGTGATCTGCCCACCTCAGCCTCCCAAAGTGCTGAGATTACAGGCATGAGCCACCACGCCCGGCTCCAGGAATGCAACCATTTTTAAAGAGGAACAATAAATGGAAAATTCCGAAGGATTTATGGCTAAATTATAGAAAGAGGGGAAGAACATGAGAGTTTGAGTGAGGACTTCAAACCCTTAGTGATGTTCAGTTTAAATAGCATGAAACATAAGCCCTGCTGCTTCGGAGTGTGGCCATGAAAATAATAGCAAACACATTCCAGGGAATACTTACTATGACCTTCCCAGATTACAAAGTACAAGGAGTAGATGTGAAAACGAATAAATAGAAGCTCGATAAAAAGCAAAGCTTTCTAGTGGGATTGCTTTGTGAGATGGGAATCATGCCTTGCTGAGGACGTGCAGGCGGTGGCTGAAATCAGATGACACGGGGTGAAGGGACCTCCCCGGATCTCTACTCTGTGAGTCGACAAGGAATAAACTGCAGACACCATTTTGGTAACAGATCAACATAAGAAAATTTAAAGATAGAGGTCAATTGTGGTAATCAAACTAAATGTCCTCCAAAAAGGCCTCCACCTGTACTTCTAAGTATTTCAATTAAATTTAATAAATATTGGCTGGGTGTGGGGCTCACTCCTGTAATCCCAGCACTTTGGGAGGCTGTCGTGGGTGGATCACCTGAGGTCAGGAGTTCGAGACCAGCCTGGCCAACATGGTAAAACCCTGTCTCTAGTAAAAATACAAAAATTAATTGGGCATGGTGGCGCGTGCCTGTAATCCCAGCTACTTGGAAGGCTGAGGCAGGATAATCACTTGAACCCAGGAAGGGGAGGTTGTAGTGAGCTGAAATCACACCATTGCACTCCAGCCGGGCAACGAGCACAAAATTCTGTCTCAAAAAAAAAAAAACACTTCATAAATATTTATTGACTTAGGTGCCAGGGTATCCAAAAGATGGATCATGCCTTATTTATAAGCTTACATCATATTTTCTCCAAACTAGGAATAATTATTTTAAAACAATTGTCCCCTATTATTTTGGAACATGATACGAATAGATATTTCAGGAGTGCATTGGCATAAAGCAAAACTATCATCAACTAAATCTGAACTTGCCACAAATTATCTTAACCTTATTTGTTTTCAACAATTTCTAAACTCCTTTTGCATTGTTTTAAATAAATGCAGTTCTGGGTCAATAAATTAATTGAAGATTATACTTTTTGTTTTCTTGTATAAACTGATATGGCTAATTGTACTTTCCTAAAGTTTATTTAAAGTATTTTTTGTCTTGAGTTTGCGTGCTGTTTGTCAGTTCCTTCATTAATGTCATTTCCCCCAGATTCAATTTTGACATTTTCCATTCATTTTTGTCATCTCGCTGTCTCCTCTGTCCACCCTAGTTCACTGCCTGTTCCTGGATGGGCCATCATGCTGCTAACAAAAGCACCTTGGAAACATTTTTCTATCAACTCTTCAGTTTACCACCTTTTAAATATACATATGTAATTGTCTGAGTTTTAGGGAACAAACTACACGGTTTACTTTTCTTTTTTAGTTAACATAATAATCCTTTCCAGGATTATTGGAATAAACATTTCCCCATATTTTAGAGGCACAGAGAGGTCAGGCACTTGTCGAAGATCACACAGGTAGTAAATTATGGAGCTGGAATCTGAACTCCAGATCCTGTGTGTTTATTCACTAGCCTATCCCCTGCCCACCCACTAGCCTATCCCCTGCCCACCCACTAGCCTATCCCCTGCCCACCCAGACTCCATCATGAAACGAAAGGTAGGCATAGCATATTATCAGTCAGATGAGAGTCTCATATTATGTGGGAACCATGCCATTTTATTTCTGAAACAGCAACTTCATTGTGAGGTTTAGAAATCCCTGAGCTTTGTGGCAACTGAAGACCCGTCACCGTCACCCTAGCTCAAGCAGTGAGCAACACGAGGTGGTGGGACAAAAGCCATTCCTTTAAGTGTCCTCTGTACCTGACAAAAGATGACATCACCAAAGACCTAGTATACAGTTGGTACTCATAAAGGTTTGCTGAATTGAGGCTAGTTTTCTAGCGGCGACACCAGTCCTGTTTATAAAAACCAGTCAGATCAATCTTCTACGAGGAATTGCACTTCGAGCACTTTGAAGTTTCTAAATGAAGTCTATATGTTTCATCAAGCTTAAAAAAAAGTCCAAGGCATTGATGTAGTAGGGCATTATGGTATCATAGAAAGGAAACTGGACAAAGAGTTTTTAAAAAAACGGATTTGAATCATGGTCTGTCTCAGTGCCTCAGTTTCCTAATCTGGAAAACAATTTTATTTTTCATAAGATTCTAAAAATCCAATATAATTGTGTTAGGTGAAAAGCATTCTGTGTATGGTGGCAAGTTATACAAGTTTAATCAATATCATTACTAACAATTATGTTATTATTAATGAATAAGTGTATTCACCCATTAATCATTAATTATCAATCCATTATTATTACATGTGTATTATTAATATTCAATTATTACATGTATTCAATTATTATACATGTAGTAACTGAATAATTATTAAATTATAATTAACAAATAATAATTGAATAATTAATAACAAATACACATGTAATAATTGGATACACTGAAGGAGGTGCATTCAATAATGGTTTATAAATATTCCAACATCAGATATGTAATATTTGCCTCTTTGTCATTTAGAATAATCTGAATCACTAGTCAAGTGTTTGTATCCAAAACCCAGGAGCAGGGTCAACTTCGTGGGTATGTCACCTGAGTGTCACAGGGTTCCAAGCTTAAAGGCCCTTGTGCTTTGTTTAATGTTCTGCTGTTCCTATCCTAAAATTCTTATTAGCATATGAATAAGGGGCTCTGCATTTTTATTTTGTGCTGGACCTCACAAATTATGTACCCAGTCCTACGGTGTGAATAAAAGCTGAATCTGAAGCTGACAGGGTAGGAGAATGGGAGAAAAAGGTGGGCTTACAGGAGGAAGCTCCTAGCTGTCCACCCAGGAGGGTAGTACTCAGTTGCATCTGACTGCAGCACTGAATCAGAATCACAGGGACCTTGGATATCATTCAGACCCATCTCTCATTTCCACTGAAGAAATCAAGAGTCCCAGAATTTCAGCCATTTGCCCACGGTGCCCAGCTCACCAGCAGTGTGTCCTCTACATTCTGTCTAATGAATGAATGGCCTGCCCTGGAACATAAGTAGGGCTTACATGTTGTTGCAGGACTGCTTTGTGTTCCAGATCACAGATGTCTCTTTCACCATCAACACCTCCTCCCACTGCTGTGTGGGCCACAGCCCCAGTTAGATGGTAACTGTTTGACTTTTTCTCGAAGTCCGTGAAATCAGTCACAGAGAAAACGGATGGATCCGTTACCTCAGTCTGAGTGTCCTTGTGCATGTGTTTTGTTTTGCTTTCTATTCATCCTCAATGATTGCCAACCTGCTTGTGAAGTGTACCTGAGAATAACCTTCAGACAAACGCTGTGGGCTCTGCATGGATGGTGCCGATTCAGAACACATTTGGGGTGTTGTGTCATCTGTCTATTAGAATGTTTCCAAAGGATGATGACTCACTGATAGACAATGTCTTGTTTACAAGCATGTCCTTGGGTATGAGACTCTGCAGTGTCATGACTGACCATAAATCTCACTGGCAGTAGCACAGCATATGAAATGCCTTCTGCTCTAGTCATTACTTTACGTTCATCGCAAACAAATCAGAACGAATTCTGAATGCGAATCTCCTTTCAAGTTAGCTGACTCAGGCTGTTGGAACTCATGTAAAAGCGAATCATATATGACAGGAGGTGAAAGTTGGCCGTAGAATTGGAAACGGGAGAACATCATTGAAGTCTGCATAAGAACTAGTCAGCATCCCACCTGCTTGTTCACAGTCGTACTCAACATCTGTATGGAATTTTTAGTGCTCTTTTTTGTATTAGTCTTTCAGTTGTTACCCTAGTGACTGTGATATGCATTCCTAACTTATCACAGTTTACCTTGAATTAATATTAGACCACTTGATATATAATATAAGAACTTCTTATAGTGTAATTTCATGTACAGACTTCACAATCCTTTTGTTGTAGCTAAAGTTTACTTCTACCTAGATTATAAACTCCACAATACATTGTCATTAATGTACATTTTCATGTATGAACATTCAGTTAATTTTAAATAAGGTTTTAACAACAAAAATTCTCTTTTTCACTCTGATGCCCAGGCTGGAGTGTAGCGGTGCAATCACAGCTGACTACAGCTTTGACTTCCCAAGCTTAAGTATCCTCCCACCTCAGCCTCCTCGTTAGCTGGGACTACAGGTGTGTGCCACCATGTCTGGGTAATTTTTTCTACTTTTAGTAGAGACAGGGTCTCACTATGTTGCTCAGGCTGGTCTCAAACTCCTGGGCTCAAGTGATCTGCCCGGGCCTCCCAAAGTGCTGGAATTACAGGTGTGAGCTACCATGCCCAGCAAGAAAAATAGCCTTTATTTATCTATGTATTAACGATGTCTTTTACTTGCCTCTCCAGTAGATCTAATTTTTTTATCTGGTATCATTTCCCTTCAGCCTGAAGATCCCCTCCTTGAGCATTTCTCATATTATAGACCTGTCAGCAACAAATTCTCTTAGTTTTTACTTATCTTAATTTTTTTATTATGTCTTCATTTTAAAAACGTTATTTTCTTTAATATAGAATTCAAGATTGACGAGGTATTTTTTTCAGCCCTAGAAACTTATCATTCCATGTTGTCTGGTCTTAACTATCCAATAACATGTCAATTGTAAAAGCTGAAACAATTCTTGTCATTTTTATTCAATATATAATGTGTCTTTTTTCTTTGGCTGACCTTTAGATTTTTCTTTCAAACTTTGGACTTCAGCAGATCTGGGCTTAGGCCTGGTTCTCTTTCTATTTACTGACTGAGATTCTTGAATCTGTAGGTGATTGTTTTAGACCAAATTTGGAAAATTTTCAGTCAAGATTTCTTCAACTATTTTTTTCTTCTTCATTTTCTCTCTTCTCTTCATCAAAGACTATAGATAAAAGTATGTCAGATCACTTGATACTGTCCCTCAGATCATTGAGAATGTGTTCATTCTTAAAATCTTTTTTAAAATTTGTGACTCATTTTAGGTAATATCTATTGATTTGTGACCAAATAAACTGCTTCTTTTGTTGTGTCTGGTCTGCTGTTAATCTTATCCAGTGCATTTTTTAAAACTTCACCTATTACGTATTTCAGTTCTTAGATTTCCGTTTGCTTAATTTTTGTATTTTTCTTATTTTTCTTGAAGTTCCCCAATTCTTTATCCTAACTATGGATACTATAACTTGATCCATTATATCTGTCTTTTCTTATGGATTCTTTATGTGCTTATCATAGTTAATTTAGAGTACTTGTCTGCTAACTCCAATATCAGAAATATTTCTATAAAACTATTTTTTCTTGACTATGTCTAGTAATTTTTAGTGTGCCTTGGTCAAAATAACTTTCGATTGTATAGTGGCATTGCGGATGATTCACTGTAAAATTTTAGGATCCATTATCTTTCTTTGAAGAGTATTGAGTCTTGTACTAGCAGGCAATTAAATTATTAATAAATCACCCTATGTTGAGACTTGATATGTTTCAGGAGGATATGTCTGTTTTAGTTATGCCCTTCGTTTTAAGGCAAATCTCTCAGTCTTGATACATAATATTCATTCCTAGGAGTGACCCTTATAGGTTTTCAGTGAAAAGTTCAGCATAGTTATCAATGCCCTCTAACTTCATAGGACTCAAATTTCAAACGTTCTCTCCCAGCACCAGAAAGTAGTTGAAATCTCTGTTAGGCTCTTTCAACCTTCTGGACTGTTGGTTTCCTCTAGGGCTCTTTGAATATTTCCCCAACAAATGAGCAGGTCAGGAGTCAACCAAGGACTTGAGAGGAGTTTACATTCATATTTTGCAACCCCTCCTTCTATGTCTCTCTCTTTTCTAGTATTTCTTCCCCCAGTTTCCGGCTACTCTGGCTGTTCTAAACTTCTTTTCTGACTCCTCAGGCAAATAGGACTTCAAAATTATTTTTTGACCTCAGTTCTAGCCACCCAAGAGAGATTATTTGGGAAGTCCTTGAAGGGGAAAACAATGTGAATCTTAACCAATGTTGTTCCCTTGTGTGAAGCATTAAATGCCCACTGATTCCATCTGCGTTTGGTTGCTTTCAGTAACTTGAAAATTTTTTTCTATTTTTCCCCAGAGTTTATAATTGTTATCAGTAGAAGACTTAATCTTATACAAGCACTTCTACCATCTCCAAGACCAGAGTGCTCCATTGGTTGAACGTGTAACCATGAGGGAACAAAATTATTTCCAAAAGTAGACAAACCTCACTGAACCTCAATGAACACTGAAAAATAAAAATAAAGGCTGGGCATGGTGGTTCACCCACCTGTAACCCTAGCACTTTGGGAGGCCGAGGTGGGCGGATCATGAGATCAGGAGGTCAAGACCATCCTGGCCAACATGGTGAAACCCCATCTCTATTAAAATACAAAAAAATCTTAGCTGGGCGTGGTGGCATGTGCCTGTAGTCCCAACTACTCGGGAGGCTGAGGCAGGGGAATAGGCTGAACCTGGGAGGTGGAGGTTGCAGTGAGCCAAGATGGTACCACTGCACTCCAGCCTGGGCAACAAAGCGAGACTCCGTCTCCAAAAAAAAAAAAAAAAAAAAGAAAAATGAGAATAAAAAGGGGTAAAATATGGCATTTCATCTTATACATTTAAAATATACCTGATTTGATACTGAATGATTATAACTAAGTCTTTAAACAGTGTTCATAATGTGACTCTAAATGCAGCTCTTTTGGGAAAACATTTTTACCAACCAAACCAGTATCCTATCAACACCAGTTATAATTGTGGGAAGAGAGATTGAGTTTTCTGGGGAAAGGCCCAGTCTTCTAAGGAAACATATGGTTTTCTTTGCATTACTTTTCCTTGTTTATTCCCTGTTCATGCTGTTAAACATGTCTATCCCAATCCTTTCTCTGGTCACATAATCCAGGTCTGACCACTTGGCCTTCTTCTCAATGTAATTCATTTAGGAATGAGTTTGTGGCCCAAATAAATGGAAAGAGACATAATCCTGGGAATCTGAGTGAAATAATTGGTAAGATAAAGTTTCCTTTTCACTGAGGTAGACGTTACAATATAATCTTGGAACTGGTAAGGCCATCTTGTCACCTCTTGAAGACAGCCTGCCTAAGAATGAAAATCAACGCTGAGAAATGTAGAAGGACAGAGTCCTGACAATGTCAGTTAAACCTGAATCCAGCAACTCTCAGAGCTATCCCCGATTGCTTAGTTATGAATGATTTCATTACTGTTAATTGCCCTTACGGCATTTTCAGCTGAGTTGGTGTTGTAGAATGAACATTTGTGTACTACCACAAATTCATATGTTGAAGTCCTAACCTCCGGTGTGGCTGTATTTGGAGATGGGGCCTCTAGGGAAGTAATAGAGGTTAAATGAGGTCATAAGGGTGGGGCCCTGATCCGATAGGATTGGTGTTCTTATAGGAAGAGCCACTAGAGAGCTTGCTTTCTCTTTCCAGGCACACATATTGAGGAAAGACGATGTGAGGGCATAGTGAGTAGGCCACCTGCTATAAGCCAGGAAGGGACCCCCTCACCAGAAACAGAATTTTCTGGCTCCTTGATTATGGACTTCTAGCCTTCAGAACTGTGAGAAAATAAATGTCTGTTGTTGAAGCTACCCAACGTGTGGTTTTTGCTGTGGCAGCTGAGCAGAGTAATTCAGTTGGGGTCACTTAAAACTATGAGTCTCCAGTCATCCAGGAAGTAGGGGTGCAAAGGCAGATTTGTATTGTGACACTGTCATGGCAATTCACTCTACTGGCAAACCTTTCCCTCAGTTAAAACCCAAATGATTTCAGAACATCCCATAATAGGATCAGCAAGAGACTCCACCAAGACTGAAAATCCACTGTGCCAACAAAAGCCTTCTAAATGCACATTTTAGACTTGCCTTTTACCTTTTCAAGTGGCTCATTGGCAAAAATCAAGGTTCCAATTAAATCTAAAGGGCTATCCAATCACACAATTGGCACCAATTACTCATTTAACTGTGTATGTGTTAAGCATAAGCTAATTGTCTCTTTCTCAAACTAGAGCCAGTTCAGATCAGGCCATTCAAGAGCGTTTAAACTTGGCACAAGAGGGTAGCACTGAAAATGACAATAAAGAATTCTCTCCTGCAGGAAAAGCTTTCAGGAGGTTTTCAATCAATTTTTTCAAGTTCCAAAACTCAAAGGAGCAAAGCTAACTATTTAGCTGGTGTATCCCTTTGTAGATCTTGAAGCATTAATAAAAAGATGGACTCACTTGGGAATGAAATATCTGGTGAGACTATACATAAATATATACATATGTTTGTGTGTCTGTGTTCATGTGTGCATGTGGATGTGTGTGTGTATAATTCCATGATGTTCTTCCTCACCCTCAAATTCTGACAGATTCTAAGGAGGAAGGGCACAGATGTGTTTCTTGCAAAAGGGCCCCGAGTATCTTTTTCCTTCCCTTCCTTCCCTTTGTCCAGATGAGATTCTTTGTTTTAAGGGAAATGGGATTTAATATGTAAAATTTATTCTCAGTGAGTTTCACCAAAATAGGAACCATATCTCTGACCTTATATTATTATTATCTGTACAATACATGTCAAACGGAGCCCCCAGTAAACGCTAAAAACACTTCACACCCATTGGGAAGGTGAGTGCATTTCCCTAACACACTTTAGAGTGTAATTAACACACAGTGCCTAACAGAGAAAAATCATTTTTGTGTGTTCAGCTGAACACTCAACTCCACGTAAGTTGCATTTGATATGGGGTTCACTTGGAGAAATGGCTCTCACACTAGATCCTGTGTCAGAATCACCTAGAGGGGCTGTTGAAACAGACTGCTTCTCTGGGTCCTTTCCCCTTCCCCTGGGTTTCTGACTCCTTCGGCTTAAGGAGGGGGGGCAGAATTATAATTTTTGTTTTCTTTTTTTTTTTTTTTTTTTTGAGATGGAGTCACCTGGGCTGGAGTGCAATGACACGATCTCGGCTCACTGCAACCTCCACCTCCCAGGTTCACGTGATTCTCCTGCCTCAGTCTCCCCAGTAGCTGGGATTACAGGCACACACCACCACAGCTGGCTAATTTTTTTTTTTGTATTTTTTAGTATAGATGGGGTTTCACTATGTTGGCGAGACTGGTCTTGAACTCCCAGAATTAGAATGTTTAACAAGTTTTCTGGGATGCTGCTGCTGTTGGACTGGGGAACCATACTTTGAGAACCATTGGCTAAGAAGCTATAAGACAAGAGAGGCAGCTTGCCAGCAGGAAAGCATTAAGTGCTCTGATTTTGGGGGAGTTTTGCACTAGTTCACCCACTGTCAGGAGCTACAAGGCTCACATCCAGCTGGTGTGAGGGCATCATGACTTAAAAGCGACATCCTCACATCTCTTGTAATAACTTCATAGACATAGTGATGTGGTGTGGCTGTGTCCCCACCCAAATCTCATCTTGGATTCCCACATGCTGTGGGAGGGACCCGGTGGGAGGTAATTGAATCCTGGGGGCAAGCCTTTCCCATGCTGTTCTTATAGTCGTGAATAAGTCTCATGAGATCTGATGGTTTTAAAAAGAGGAGTTTCCCTGCACAAGCTCTCTCTCTTTGCCTGCCACCATCTATATAAGACATGACGTGCTCCTCCTTGCCTTTTGCCTTGTGAGTCTTTCCCAGTCACGTGGAACTGTAAGTCCAATTAAACCTCTTTCTTTTGTAAATTACCCAGCCTCAGGCGTGTCTTTATCAGCAGCATGAAAACGGACTAATAGCATAGCTTGCAGGGACCCCACTAGATATGTGCCAGTTACCTGAGTCACACTCTGGGACGGCCAGAGTTATGGCTTCCTTTCAGGTATTTATAGGTCACCCAGTACAGGAATGATACCCATTAGTACCAATCAGAGGTCACCTTACAATGTTGCCTAGTGACAAGGTTGAACCATACCACCTTTGTATGTTTGCAAAGAAACAGAGCTAGAAAGATAAGGTTGAATTTTCATGCAAAAGGGGAGAGAAAGCATTCCTTTGTTACGCCTTTACTCACAAGGTACATATCGTTACTGACATTATGCCCCTATTTTAAAAGCTTAAGAAATGTAAAAATTATGTCAAAAACATCCTCAATTTTTTATTCTTGATTTAACTGAATCTCAAAGCTACCAGTTGCAAGGATCATGCCAATCAAGGAAGTAGATGGCTTGCTTTGGGCTTCTTCAAAAAATCACCTAGATCCTAAATTGCTGTTTATTGACAATCCATATTGTCTGTTTCTGTTGTACATGATACCACAGGACTTGCTAATTTCTAACCTAATTTGTAAATAGGAAGTAAATTTCTACTTCAGAGCTTCTATCATCTAGTTTTTCTTCACCTGACTGCTATATGGTCTGCTTCATTTTGTTATGTTGCTTACTTGAAAAGACCATAGAGAAAATGTATTTTTTATTTAAATAAATACCCAAATTTGCAACTCCAGATTTTAACTCTGCTAATAAAAGAAACTTTGAAAAGAAACAATCTTGGGCTAAATAAGGAATTCATACCCTTGTTACATAAACCTAGAGATCTTAAAGAAGTAATTCTTAGCCCTGGTTGCATTCACTTAAAGATCTTTTTAAAAATACTGATGCCTGAACCATACTGCAGGCCAATTAAATCACAATGTTTAGAGAGAGAGAGTCCAGGCGCAGAATGTTCTTAAAACTCCCCAGGTAGTTCTAATGTAGAGCCAGTGTTGAGAACTTTTGAAACTAAAGTCTATCCCAGAGAGAAAATTCTTTCTCTCTCCTCTCACTCTTCCTCCCCTTGTCCCTTTTTTTTTTTAAGTAAGAAAGAAAATACTGGGAAAGAAATCCTATGCTGTAATTGTGTGTGTTGGTTACAGTTTTCTTTGCAAACACTCCTGGGTTATCAGAAGAACTGCCCTAACGTTGGGGCAGGTGGACTCTTCCTATAATGACATGTAATTATTAGTATTATTAATATTTTTACAATCATATTAATAATTAAGCTTCTTTTGCAATAAAAAAGAGACATGGGCCAGGCAAGTTGGCTCATGCCTATAATCCCAGCACTTTGGGAGGCTGATGCAGGAAGACTGGCTTGAGTCAAGAAGTTCGAGGCTGCAGTGAGCTATGTTTGCACCGCTGCACTCCAGCCTGGGTGACAGAAAGAGAGAGAGAAAAAGGAAAGAAAGAAAAGGAAAGGAAAGGAAAGGAGAGGAGAGGAGAGGAGAGGAGAGAAGAGGACAGGAAGAAGGAAGAAGGAAGAAGGAGAAAGGAGGAAACAGGAAGGAGGAAGGAGGAAGGAAAAAGGAAGGAAAGAAGGAAGGAAGGGAAAGAAAGATAAAGAGAAAGAAAAAGAAAGAGAGAAGATAAGAGAAGAGACATTGAGTTAAAAAATTAGAGACAAGGATTAGGTTCTGCACTTCAGTTTAAAAAAGAAGAAATAAGTACACAAGTCTCTATCATTTAATAAGAGTGAACATTTATGTCTCCATGTCTTAAAAATGCAGATGTGGCATAGACTGGCTAGATGATCACCTGCCTGTTTCCTTTCTTCGTGAGCATGTGCCTGAACATTTCCCAGCTTCCTTTGTCCATGGATGTAGGGATTTGACTGGGAAATAGTCAGTAGAATATGGGCAGATGTAAATGTCACATCCAGAGGTGGTCAATGAAGCCTACTCATACGTGACTGTGATGGTTAATATTATGTGTCAGCTTGGCTGGGCAACAATGCCCAGATAAGTAGGTAAACACTATTTTGGACATTTCTGTGAACGTACTTTTGAATCAGATCAACCTTCACATCAGTGGGCTTTGAATAAAACAGATTGCCTACAAGAAGGTACCTCATCCAAACAGTTGAAGGCCTGTATATAACAAAAGACTGACCACCCCCAAACAAAAAAGAATTCTGTAGGAGATGGCCTTTGAACTTCAATGGAAATATCTACTCTTCTCTGGGTTTCCAAAGTTCTGGCCTATTCTATAAATTATAGACTTGCTAGCTTCCATAAACATATGCCAACTCCTTAAAATAAATCTTCTCTCTCTCTCTCTCTCTCTCTACACACACATATATATTTTATACTCACACATACACACTTTATATACACACACATAGACATACTCGTATTCTATTGGTTCTGATTTTCTGGAGAACCATGACTAATACAATGACTTTCTAAGAAGAACTCTAAAGAATGAGCAAAGAATTTGGGTTTCTTTGTTGGAAGTCCTCTTGCCAACCAGGGACATCCACATGGACTTAGCATGAATGGGAAATAAACTTTCATTGTGTTAAGCTACTGAAATTTGTGGTTGTGATTGTTATAGCTGCTAGCATCACTTGATCTAACTAAGATAGCAGATATTGAATGAGATGGTTGTTAATTTCCCTTTATCACTGACATTCTAAAGTAGTAGTTCTCAAACTTAGCTGTGCATAAAAATAATCTTAAAGCTTTAAAAAATACTCATACTTGGTCTTCACCCTGAAATTATGATTTCATTGATTTCTGAGGTATAGCCCAGGCACTAGAATTTCTAAATTCTCTCCAGGCAATTCTAATATGCTGAGAAGTTGAAGAACTACTGTTCTACAGGATGACTGAGACCAGACTTAAAAGTTCATGGATAAGAGAAACCAAGAGGGTTCTGTTGGTGAAAGCCTTCATCTGGATGAATGGCATGATTTTCTGGCCTCAAATCAGAGCACTTGAGCTATATAATTATTGTTATTATTAATAGGACCAAGAGGATACATGCATTATCTTACTACCTCGCTAAATTCTCACAACAAAACTGTTCCATAAATATTATGATTCTCACATTTTAAATGAGAGAACCAAAGCTCAGAGTTCGAGGTAACTTGCTCAAAGTCACACAGCTAAGGAGTAGAGCCCATGCTCTCAACTCGAAGCTGTACTATCTCCCATTAACCTAAAGAACATGTCCTGATCAAAATAAGTAAGAATCACACTGTGCAACTTGCTGCTCAGATACCTGAAATATTGCATTCAATTCCCAGAGCCCCAGTTTAAAGAAGAAGATAGTAAAATTGTGTTCAGAGAGGAGCAAGTCGGTTGTTGGAAAGCCCGGCAAGCAGGGATAGGTGGAAGAGAAAGCAAGGGTTAGATCCCAGAAAGGCAATGCTAAAAAAAAGAAGGAATGATTAAAGAAAGAGAACATAATAGCGCCTTCAAAATTGTAAAGGTTGTCACGTGAAAGAGGAATTAGCCTGTTCTCCCTTTGTCCAGAGGGTTAAATCAGGATCATAAATTAGACATTGCCAAAAAAAAAAAAAAAAAGAAAGTTCTGTTTGGTATAAAGAAGACCTTTGAATAATTAGAGCTTTTCTGAAAACTAGCAGGGTTGCTAGGAGAATTTAATGAGAAAATACGTTCTGTAAATGCATAGAAAACACTGAGTATTTTTGTTGCTATTATGTTGGTGAGTGTTCCATTCATTGAAATGCTCAGGTACATATTGAAATGGTGGTTCTGCACAAGATAGGAATAAGTTAGATGGTCATTAAGGTCCATTCTAATCCTAAGATTTTATCCTCATATATCTGGGGTTCCTCCAAGAAAAAAAGTGTTTTATGAAATGCCTTGTCTAATGACTGGTGACCGATATATATGTATACCATATATTTAGTTTTAAAAATTTTTTAAAATTATACTTTAAGTTCTGGGGAACATGTGCAGAATGTGCAGTTTTGTTACATAGGTATACACATGCCTTGGTGGTTTGCTGCACCCATCAACCCGTCACCTACATTAGGTATTTCTCCTAATGCTATCCCTCCCCCAGTCCCCCAGCCCCCGACAGGCCCCAGTGTGTGATGTTCCCCTCCCTGTGTCCATGTGTTCTCATTGTTCAACTCCCACTTATGGGTGAGAACATGCAGTGTTTGGTTTTCTGTTCCTGTGTTAGTTTGCTGAGAATGATGGTTTCCAGCTTCATCCATGTCCCTGCAAAGGACACGAACTCGTCCCTTTTGATGGCTGCATAGTATTCCAAGGTGTATATGTGGCACATTTTCTTTATCTAGTCTAT
>NW_012103887.1:335661-336621 GCF_000951045.1 Mandrillus leucophaeus
TATCATCTAGTTTTTCTTCACCTGACTGCTATATGGTCTGCTTCATTTTGTTATGTTGCTTACTTGAAAAGACCATAGAGAAAATGTATTTTTTATTTAAATAAATACCCAAATTTGCAACTCCAGATTTTAACTCTGCTAATAAAAGAAACTTTGAAAAGAAACAATCTTGGGCTAAATAAGGAATTCATACCCTTGTTACATAAACCTAGAGATCTTAAAGAAGTAATTCTTAGCCCTGGTTGCATTCACTTAAAGATCTTTTTAAAAATACTGATGCCTGAACCATACTGCAGGCCAATTAAATCACAATGTTTAGAGAGAGAGAGTCCAGGCGCAGAATGTTCTTAAAACTCCCCAGGTAGTTCTAATGTAGAGCCAGTGTTGAGAACTTTTGAAACTAAAGTCTATCCCAGAGAGAAAATTCTTTCTCTCTCCTCTCACTCTTCCTCCCCTTGTCCCTTTTTTTTTTTAAGTAAGAAAGAAAATACTGGGAAAGAAATCCTATGCTGTAATTGTGTGTGTTGGTTACAGTTTTCTTTGCAAACACTCCTGGGTTATCAGAAGAACTGCCCTAACGTTGGGGCAGGTGGACTCTTCCTATAATGACATGTAATTATTAGTATTATTAATATTTTTACAATCATATTAATAATTAAGCTTCTTTTGCAATAAAAAAGAGACATGGGCCAGGCAAGTTGGCTCATGCCTATAATCCCAGCACTTTGGGAGGCTGATGCAGGAAGACTGGCTTGAGTCAAGAAGTTCGAGGCTGCAGTGAGCTATGTTTGCACCGCTGCACTCCAGCCTGGGTGACAGAAAGAGAGAGAGAAAAAGGAAAGAAAGAAAAGGAAAGGAAAGGAAAGGAGAGGAGAGGAGAGGAGAGGAGAGAAGAGGACAGGAAGAAGGAAGAAGGAAGAAGGAGAAAGGAGGAAACAGGAAGGAGGAAGGAGGAAGGAA
>NW_012103887.1:338451-352463 GCF_000951045.1 Mandrillus leucophaeus
ATGCTCTCAACTCGAAGCTGTACTATCTCCCATTAACCTAAAGAACATGTCCTGATCAAAATAAGTAAGAATCACACTGTGCAACTTGCTGCTCAGATACCTGAAATATTGCATTCAATTCCCAGAGCCCCAGTTTAAAGAAGAAGATAGTAAAATTGTGTTCAGAGAGGAGCAAGTCGGTTGTTGGAAAGCCCGGCAAGCAGGGATAGGTGGAAGAGAAAGCAAGGGTTAGATCCCAGAAAGGCAATGCTAAAAAAAAGAAGGAATGATTAAAGAAAGAGAACATAATAGTGCCTTCAAAATTGTAAAGGTTGTCACGTGAAAGAGGAATTAGCCTGTTCTCCCTTTGTCCAGAGGGTTAAATCAGGATCATAAATTAGACATTGCCAAAAAAAAAAAAAAAAAGAAAGTTCTGTTTGGTATAAAGAAGACCTTTGAATAATTAGAGCTTTTCTGAAAACTAGCAGGGTTGCTAGGAGAATTTAATGAGAAAATACGTTCTGTAAATGCATAGAAAACACTGAGTATTTTTGTTGCTATTATGTTGGTGAGTGTTCCATTCATTGAAATGCTCAGGTACATATTGAAATGGTGGTTCTGCACAAGATAGGAATAAGTTAGATGGTCATTAAGGTCCATTCTAATCCTAAGATTTTATCCTCATATATCTGGGGTTCCTCCAAGAAAAAAAGTGTTTTATGAAATGCCTTGTCTAATGACTGGTGACCGATATATATGTATACCATATATTTAGTTTTAAAAATTTTTTAAAATTATACTTTAAGTTCTGGGGAACATGTGCAGAATGTGCAGTTTTGTTACATAGGTATACACATGCCTTGGTGGTTTGCTGCACCCATCAACCCGTCACCTACATTAGGTATTTCTCCTAATGCTATCCCTCCCCCAGTCCCCCAGCCCCCGACAGGCCCCAGTGTGTGATGTTCCCCTCCCTGTGTCCATGTGTTCTCATTGTTCAACTCCCACTTATGGGTGAGAACATGCAGTGTTTGGTTTTCTGTTCCTGTGTTAGTTTGCTGAGAATGATGGTTTCCAGCTTCATCCATGTCCCTGCAAAGGACACGAACTCGTCCCTTTTGATGGCTGCATAGTATTCCAAGGTGTATATGTGGCACATTTTCTTTATCTAGTCTATTATTGATGGATATCTAAATAATATACAGTTTCCCAAGCCATTTAGCAGGATATGCAGTCTGTTTCTTCCCACCATAAAAGTTAAAGAAAATCTATGACAATAATTGGGTCAATTGTGGTTTACTGAAAACTTACTAGGAGACTAACTTTACTTGAATATAAATATCACAAAGTACATATAGTGGATAGAGTACTTCATGAGATAGCACGAAGGCCCATGTCTGTCCCCTTTAGCCCCTCTCATAGTCAGTCATTCTGTTGAGTTGTTCAATCTGCATTGTCTCATCTTCTCCATGGCAAGCTTTTCTGAACAGGCCCACTATGGTTTGGCATTCTCTCCACAGTATAGCGCAGTGATTGCCACACTGTATGTAGATGCTCAACAGAAGTTTGATTTGGAGATGACCTAGACCCTACAAAAGTTGTTTGTGGTCCTGCACTCACCGCATGATAGATAACTGAGGGAAAATGTGCAAGGAAAACGTGGATTGTTTTTCTTTTTTAAAAATTTTGTATAAATATAAGGGGTACAAGCGTAGTTTTGTTACACGGATATATTGCCTAGTGATAAAGCCTGGGCTGTTAGTGTACCCGTCTCCCAAATAGTGGACATTGTACCCGTTAAGTAATTTCTCATTCCTCATCCCCCTTCCACCCTCCCACTTTTCCAAGTCTCCAATGACTATTATTCCACTCTCCGAATCCATATGTACACATTATTTCACTCCTATTTATAAGTGAGAACATGTGGTAAGAAAAATACATGTTAGATATATCTCTGTAATGAAAGGAAAAGTAAAAGAATCACCCTTAAATTACTGAAATAATTTATGCATTTCTCCCACATGTGGCAAATATATCAACTCTCTTTAGGTATAATAGACCTGACCTCATTGCTCATAGCATAAGAGCTTTAAACAAATATTTAAATTCAGTACTTAGCTTTTTCTGTCTTAAAATGGAACAAGATATGCTAGGGTAAGGAGGACGCTTCTCACGTTCACGGCTATATCCTCAGCACTTGGTACATAGTGTTTGCATCACAAATACTGGCTGGAAGAATCAGTGAATGAATGAATGAATGAATGAATGGGGAGTCTGTGGATGTGAAATGTTTGATATGCCTTTTAGAGAGATATTACAGGCCTTTGAGTGACTATGATATTTCCACCAAGCTTCTCTTTGAGCATATGACTTAGTAAGTATCTTAAAGTTCATGTTGACAGAGAGGGTGAAAGTATGAATACTTTCTTGAGCTTGGTTATTTCTAACTTGTTAGGTGCAGTTATCAACAGTGATAACAGTCCAGCCTGAGCTAGATATAAACAAGAACTGTATGCCAGCTTTCAAATTGCAGTTTCCATGATAAGTTGGCTCTGTTTTGCTGCCACCGAACAGAGTGCCATTTAGCAGTGGTGAGAGTAAGAAAAAGTTGATCCTTTGGTACTAAACAGTTGAGACCTACTCAAAGGAGCTGACATTTTCAACACCACTCAAAACTTGGGCTTCGAGCCAGGAGAAAGTTTACACACAATCAAGAGGGCAATGCTGCATCTGCAAAAGCAGCTCCCTGTGGCTAGATAGTACACCAAGGGTGATGGAGATGAGAGCACCCAAGTTCATAAAAATTCCCTAATACGCTCATTTGCAAAAGAGGAGAACAACATTGGCCAAAGAAAGATGTTCTCCTAGAAAAAGGAAAAGAAAAAAAGGAAATCTATCTTACCCTCTAGGTGAAAAACACAAGTAAATTGTCTGCAGGAATATTAAATTCTTTTTCAAAATGTGCAAAACAGTAAGCTTCCTACTGTCATGGTGTGCAACCTTTGAGAGGAGGCTGGAGGAAGGAGCGTCCTTGTCTATGAGCACTTGCTTCTGCTATGCTGGAGAGAAGGCAAATCTCAAAGGGTCTCATGGTTAGGATGATTGGATAGAGAGATAGCTCTATCTCAGTCTAAACGATTGAAAGTACTACACATTCTTCCTTCATACAGTCCGCCTTTTCTGAGCAGCAGTTAGCAGCCAGGCAGTGTAGTAGGCATGAGGAGATAATCAGTTAGCCAGACCACCCCTGCACTGATGGATCTTACACAAAAACAGAGGTAAAAGACAATCAACAATGGACTGATTCCATTACAATGATGGTAAGTGTTAGAAGAAGAAATAATACTAGGAAATCTGACCTACTTAATTCCATGAGCAGGTGACACTGAGCTGAACATTGATGCATAAGCAGAAACTGACAAAAGGAAGTCATTGCCACCATTGATAAGAATAAGAAATAACTATTTCCCAAACTCTTTATGTTATCAAATTACTCTCCACACAGGCATTTTGGCTTTGCTTTTTTAAATTCTGAAGTCTGGAGTTTCAGAAACTACATTGTAATTGAAAATAGGTTCCCTCCCTCTGCTTTTTTCTCTGGTGCCTTCATTAAAAATTCTCATGATTTTTTTTTTTTTTTTTGAGACGGAGTCTTGCTGTCACCCAGGCTGGAGTGCAGTGGCGCGATCTTGGCTCACTGCAAGCTCCACCTGCTGGGTTCACACCCTTCTCCTGCCTCAGCCTACCACGTAGCTGGGACTACAGGAACCCGCCACCATGCCCAGCTAATTTTTTTTATTTTTATTTTTAGTAGAGATGTGGTTTCACTGTGTTAGCCAGGAATGATCTTTTTATGTTACTTATTTGGACCTTAAAATGTATAAGAATATGTGTGGTTTTTGCTTTCAGAAGGCAGACTTGGGATCTGAAGTGGCAATAATTATGAACTGACAATACAAAGGTTGATTGGCTCTGAGGAGGAACTCCAAGGACCTTAAAATTCACTTATATCAACTGGGGAAAAGGAGGAATCTGCCATAGGAAAATAAAACCCTTGTACAGGATACGCCCATGTGCACACGTGCACTGAGAGAATATGAGAGCTGTAGGAGGCCATAGGATCCCGACCATCTCATGCCTACAGTGAGAGGTTCATAAAGATTAAAGAGATTGCTCAGGTTGCCCAGCTTGGAAGTGACAAAGGCTGGGAGTGCTGCATATTAGAATGTAATGGAATCCATCTACAGGTAAAAAGCCTATGGCAGCAATTAGAGGGAGAGGTAAGGTCTCTGAGGTGGCAGGCAATTGGTATGGAGCCTGAAAGCCCAGGACAGAGTTTTATTTGCTTTCAAGAGCAAATAGGCTCATACCTATAATCCTAGCACTTTGAGAGGCTCAGATGGGAGGATGGTTTGAATCCAGAAGTTCAAAGCCAGCCTGGGACACACAGTGAGACTCTTTCTCTCCAGAAAAAAAAAGAACAATTAGCTGGGCATGGTGGTGTGCACCTGTAGTCCCAGAGGTTGAGATGGGAGGTTTGCTTGAGCCCAGGAGGCTGAGGCTGCAGTAAGCCGTGATTGCTCCACTACCCTCCTAGGTAACACAGCAAGACCTTGTGTCACCTCCAAAAAAGAAAGCCTTCACAAACAGAAGTGATTTGATGAACCAGGTACCCTGAGGGAATAGTCTATTTGGCTGGGGACTCCTAATCATTATTTTACTTAGTGTTGTGGCAGATTGTGTTTTCTGAAGGTAGGTGTTCCCCCTCAATCTCTCTCATCTCAACAGCCCTTCTCCAATGTGACCTTGCCATTCCTCCATCAAGAGGGGAACTCTAACTTGCCTCGCCCTTTGGATCTAGGCTACCTTATGAGTCGCTGGTAGCCAACAGGAGGTGGTGGTGGAAGTGGCACTGAGTGACTTCTCAGGCTACGCCAGAAAAGCCATGGAGCTGGTGCTTGATTCTCTTGGGACACTGGCTCTGGGGAAGCCACTGACCATGGCAGCGGACTGACTAGTCTGACGCTGCTGTTTTGAAAAGGCCACATGTTGATGCTCTCGTCAACAGAGCATCAGGTGAGCCCAGTGTTCTGTCCACCCCTGCCACAATGCCAAAACATGTGAATGAGGAAACCATCGTAGAGGTGATCTCCTCCCAGCCATTTAAGTTTCCACCTGAGCCCCCAGAAGTCATGCAGCTGAAATAACATGCCCTGTCTAAATTGCTAACACACAGAAATGGTACGCACAACAAAATCACATAAATATAAATAAAATCCACTAGGTTAAAAAGAGTTTATTACATAGAAAAAAAATGACAGAAATAAATGTTATATTATCTTTCTATAAAGGTTATTGTGGGCATTGAGCCCGCTGAACAGATGAGAAACCCAAGGTATGGAGAGATAAACCCAATTAGATAATAGAACCATCAGCAGAATCTTATAAATGCAGCAATAAAATGATCATAAAAGTACATGTGAGGACACTGAGATCCATAGAAAAATGACCTGGATCCAGATGCACAGTTAATAAAGGCAGATCCAGGAAAAGAACTGGAGAGTTCCTGAAGACTGCTGGAGTGTAAAGCTCTTTCCAAATATTAGATCAAGCACGGGGTAGTTAAAACAAAAAATCACATGCTTTGGCATCAGATCTGGGCTGATTATATCCCTGAGGTAAGTTTACTTTATGCCTGGGTGCCCCTATCTTTAAATAGAAAGAAAACAGAGAAAGAAAAATTTGAATAAAACAATGAAATTTGGAACAGGCTTGTAGTTGAACAGGATCGTACTAAGGTTAATTTCCTGGTTTTGATTATTCAACTATGATTACATGAAATGCTAACAGCAGCAGCAGCTGAGTGAGAGGTAAACAGGAAACCTCTGTACTATTTTTGCAACTTTTTGTAAGTCTAAAATTCGATCGAAATAAAATAGTAAAAAGAAAAAAAAAAGAAGGAAAAACCATACTTAACTTGTGGGGTTTTAAAAAACAAAGTTGGAAAATGCAATGCACTTTAGAAAGACTTCAGATATAATTTTCCTCTGTTTCCCTCATTCCAACTTTCTGATAAAGCCAGAACAGATGGCCCATTGACTTCTGGTTCAGGCCGTGCTCCCCAAGAAGAAGTCCCCTCATTGTGCAGCTATATGCCGGCACTTTACAGCTAGAACACTTCTGAGAAAATGAATCTAGGAAAGAGACGATGGGAAACTTCCCACGGTAGTGAAATCTCTAAACCTCTTCTCTGACCTTGGAATTCTTGGCAGCCACAAGCTACGTTCTTGCCAAAAGTCGTCACGTTTGTAGCTTCCACATCTCCTCGCCCTCATTCAGAGGGTAGACTTCCTCCACACTCCAGTCATCCGGTGCCATCTGTCTGTGGCCATGAACTAGCTGAAAGCTCTCCGAAACCACCTTCTAAAGCTAATTGAGCTGCTCTAAATATTTGAAGAGACAGAAATGGGGTTGTACCAGAGATGGTTTAATAAAATATTGAAAGAGCTTTTTCTAACGGTGTAGTAGTCCGCTTCCTTCTTTCCTCTCCCAGGGGAATATGTATCTTATCAGTTTATCATCCGAATTGAACTTGACTGGTCTGGGAAAGGGAGAGTGAAGGAGAAATTTCCGGGAAATGATCAGAACTATTTTAAAATCATTTGCCAGTGTAAATCTTGAAATTCTGGGAACATTCATAAAACTTATCTATGAAGATAAAGACTGAACATAAAGAATAGCAATGGGCTTGGCCTCCTACCTTAAAACCATAGAGATTGACTGTGTTAAAATATATTGTTGAGGATCTATAATAGGAAATAGATAACTTCTGAAATTCAGTGTGAAGGGCTACTGCACCACAGTCAACTTCTGGCTATAAGAGGATGAGTCACAAAGTCAATGACTTCCATCAATTTATGTTTAAGGGTTTTTTTTCACTGAATAATTCTGTCCTTCTAATATGAATCTGACTTTTCTAACCTTGCCTTATACTTCTTGGAAATTCCTACTTAATAAGAGTCCATATAATCAGAAAATACGATTAATTTAAGGGCACAAAAACTAATATTTATTTATTTATTTATTTATTTATTTATTTGAGACAGAGTCTCACTTCATAGCCCAGGCTGAAGTGCAGTGGTGCGATCCCAGCTCACTGAAACCTCTGCCTCCCAGGTTCAAGCAATTCTTGTACCTCAGCCTCCTGAGTAGCTGGGACTATAAGTGTGTGCCACCACGCCTGGCTAATTTTTGTATTTTTAGTAGAGAGGGGGTTTTGCCACGTTAGCCAGTCTGGTCCTGAACTCCTGACTTCAACTGATCTACCCACCTTAGCCTCCCAAAGTTCTGGGATTACTGGCATGAGCCACCGCACCTGGCCAGGGCACAAAAACTAATTTTTCTACAAACAATTGCTGGGTATGCCACAGGGCCCATCAACAATGGAGCCCGCTTTGACTCACAGTTCTGTACTCTGAGTGAGCAAAAACATTAACCTCAAGGCCTATGCAATGCCTGAGCATTTTCTGAATCATTAAGTATAATTAAATTACATTTAATAAAGCCACATGGTTGAATATGGTTTTCATTATCTTTGGTTTTGTATGAATATCTCCTCATCAGAATCATACATAAATAGAACTCCTTATTTTCCAATCATACTAGATAAAGTAAGGTAGTTAGTTCTACAAACATTATCTATTCTTACTCATTTTCATGTCTTTATATTCTAGGATAAATTATTTCTCTCTCTTATACCTTTATTTAATCACTATATTATTTATAAAAGTAGATCACATCTTACTGTCTCACTAAGATGTGAAATAACTCTTAGAAGCCATATTCTTGGTCTACACTATAAACAATCATCGAATCAGGCTGCTCTGTTCTGGTTTTCAATGATCTCTCAGGATTAGCATGAATCAAAATGTGTTCTTACCACTAGAGTTCCAGAAAATCATTAAGAGGAAGACACTCCCCATTTACAAAGGTATTGTCATAATAAATATTTTTTTAATTCGAACTAGAGGGGGTACTATAAATTTTGATCAAATAGACTATTCTATGTCCTCAAAAGCCATAAATAGATGCTCTTTCATTTTGTAAAATGAAAAAACAGTAGCAGAGTCCTCCCCAGCGGGCTTCAAGAAGTGTTTATATCATCTCTTGCCCAGTTACACAGTATATTGTATGAACAAATTAATCAGCTAGAAGTCATTTCAGATCTAGTTTCATCAAAGGCAACTTGAGAACATTTTGGACTAAAGAGAAGGAGAAAAGGGCAGAGAACTTAAGGAGGAGTGATTTCTAGACTAGTCAAGGGAAACAGGAGGCATGCGGCCAACAACCAGCAGAATTATCACGATCAGAGGTACAACTTGAAAAGAGAGGAGGAAATATAAATGTATACAGCACTAAGTTGCATCTCGATGTCCACTACAACGTCCCTCTTGGTAGACAAATTTGCTCTCTCCTTCTTAGAGCACCATGAGGGGCCCAGAACAATATGGGGAGAACCAAAGTGCCTGTTTCCTTCCCTAGCTTCCTTCCTCCTCCTGACCTACAAGCACACCTAAGACTGCAGCTGTACTCACGGTCCTAGGACAGAACACTACTGTGAAGGTGGCCTGATCCCAGCCTTCTGCCTGTCCTCTCCTTCCCTGTGCCATCCGAATTCCTTGTTCCTTCTCCCTTATAGAGTTAATATTACCACTTTCATCTGATCACTCAAATCTATGTCTCTGATCCCTAGGCATCACCCAAACTGCTACTGCCAGTAATAATAATAATAACTGCAAATACTTATGCAGTACTGTGTGCCGGGAGCTAACCCTTGCACATATAAACTTATTTAATGCTCACAACAACTTTATGAAGTAAGGTCTAATAAAATGAAGTTATCATCCCCATTTTATAGATGAGGAAATAGTCACTTTAGCTCCTCCCAATTGGGAACTTATCTTTTTTTCCCTGAACAAGTGCGACAAGCTCCTAACAGAAAAAAGAAAAGAAAAAGAAAAAGAAAAAAACAACAAGGTGAAGTAGCAGCATGTATTAGTGGAAAAACTGCAGCAAGCTATCCCAAAGATCTAGCCAAGAGAACTGATGAAGGCAGTCAAACTAAATAACAGATTTTCAATGTAGATAAAACATCCTTTCACAGCTAGAGACGATAAGTCAAAGCCCGGCTTCAAAGCTTCCAAAGACAGGCTGACTCTCCTGTTAGAGGCTAACATTGAAGGCAATGTTCATTGGCCATTCAAATGAACACTTGAATTCATTTGCCATTCCAAAAATCCCAGCACTCTTTTAAGAATCATGCCAAATCTACGCCTGTGCTCTGCAAATGGAACAACAAAGCCTGGATGTCAGCACATCTGTTTATAGCATGGCTTACCGAAAATTTTAAGCCAGTGTTGAGACCTACTACTCAGAAAAAAAGATTCTTTTAAAAATATAACTGCTCATTGGTTAATGCACCTGGTCATCCCACAGCTCTGATGGAGCTATACAAAGAGATTAATGTTGTTTGCATGCGAACACAACGTCCATCCTGCAGACCATGGATCAAGGAGTAATTTCTGCTTTCAAGGCTTAGTATTTAAGAAATACATTTTGTAAGGCTATAGTTTTCATAGATAGTGATTCCTGTGATGGAAGTGGGCAAAGAAAACTGAAAATCTTCTAGAAAGGATTCACCATTCTAGATGCCATTAGGGAAATGTGTGATTCATGGAAGGAGGTCAAAATATCAACATTAACAGGGGTTTGGATGAAGTTGATTCCATCCCTCGTGGATGACTTTGAGGAGATCAGGTCTTCAGTAGTGCAAATAACTGTGGATGTGGTGGAAACGTAAGAGATCCAGAATTAGAAGTGGAGCCTGAAGATGTGACTAAATTGCTGCAATCTCATGATAAAACGTGAATGGATGAGGAGTTGTTTCTTATGGATGAGCAGAGAAAGTGGTTTCTTGAGATAAAATTGGTGAAAATGCTGTAAAACATTTTGAAATTACAACAAAGGATTTAGAATATTACATCAACTTAGTGGATAAAGCACTGGCAAAATTTGAGTGAATGGACTCCAATCTTGAAAGAAGTTCTACTCTCAGTAAAATGACGCCAAACAGCATATCACATGCTACAGAGAGCAAACTTCATTTTTGTCTTACAAATCAGGCACAGTAAAAGATTTGCAACAATAACCAATAATACAAATAGAACAATTCCAATAATGTACTCTAATAAAAGTTATCAAAATGTGGTCTTTCCCTTTTATTTGTATAAATTCAAGGGGTACAAGTGCAATTTTGTTATGTGGCTATATAGCATAGAGGTGAAGTCTAGGTTTTTACTATATCCTTCACTTGAGTAAGGTACATTGTACCCATTAAGTAATTTATACTCACCCTTCTTCTTGGGATGATATGAGATGCCTACATAATGAGATGAAGTGAGATGAATTATGTAGGTATTATGATACAGCATTAGGCTACTATTGCCTTTGAACATTGCTATGCTGTGATCATCGATCTGATAATGAAAAGGGTTACTAAGTGACTACAGGAAGGTAGCATATATAGTGTGGATATTCTGGACAAAGGGGTGATTCACATCTTAGGTAGGATGAAGCAGGACAGCGTGATATTTTGTTATGCTACTCAGAACAGTGCACAATTTAAAACTTATGAATTGTTTATTTCTGAAATTTTCCATTTAATATTTTCAGACCACAGTTGACCACAGGTAACTGACACTGTCAAAAGCGAAAGTGCCAATAAGTGACTGGGGCTGTGGAGGGTCAGGGGGACTACTGTATCTGCTTTCTCTTCCTATAGCTTTGTCTGTTCTGGCCATTTCATATAAATGTAATAATGCAATATATAATCTACGAAGTCTGACTTCTTTCACTTAGAATTACATTTCTGAGGTTCCTTCATTTTGTAACTTCATTTTGTAGCACACCAGGTAGTTTGCTCTTTTTTGTTGTTGAATAATATTCTATTGTATGCATATGCCCCATTTTGTTTAGTCACTCAGCACTCGATGGACATTTGGATTGTTTGTATCTTTGGCGACTGTGAATAATTCTGCTATAAACATGTTGGTACATATATTGGGGTGGATATATATATTTTCAATGCAACTTAGGTAATGCCTTAAGGATTCATTTTTCTCTACATCTTCACCCACATTTATCATTGCCTTTCTGACGATAGGTTTTCTAGCGGAGGTGAAGTGGTATCTCACTATGGTCTTAATTTGTGACTCCTTAATGACAAATGATATTGAGCATCTTCTCATGTATTTATTTGTTACCTGTCTATCTTCATTGGCTGGTATCTGTTCAGGTCTTTTCCCACTTTTTAAAAAAAGTTTGTTTGTTTTAGACACCATTTCACCCTGTCACCCAGGCTGGAGTGCAGTAACACGATCTTGGCTCACTGCAACCTCCACCTCTTGGGTTCAAGTGATTCTCCTGCCTCAGCCTCCTGAGTATCTGGGATTATAGGCACGCACCACCACGCCTGGCTAATTTTTGTATTTTTAGTAGAGACAGGGTTTTGCTGTGTTGGGCAGGCTGGTCTCGAGCTCTATGGGCATGCACCACCATGCCTGGCTAATTTTTGTATTTTCAGTAGAGACAGGGTTTTGCCATGTTGGGTAGGCTTGTCTCGAACTCCTGACCTCAAGTGATCCACCCGCTTTGGCCTCTCAAAGTGCTGGGATTACAGGCGTGAGCCACCACGCCCAGCCTCTTTTCCCATTTTCTAGTTAATCGTTTGTATTATTGAGTTGTAAAATCCCTCTGTGTATTCTGAATACAAGTCTTTATCAGATAAATGATTTGCAAATATTTCCTCTCAAGATATGGCTTGGCTGTTTTCTGAACAGTATCTTTTGAAGAGCAAAAGGTTTTAATTTTGACACAGTTCAGTTTATCAACGTTTCTTTTCTAGACTGCGGTTTTGGTGTTATATCTAAAAACTCATTGCCTAATTCAAGATCACAAAAATTTTCTACCATGCTTTCTTTTAGATGTATTATGACTTTTGCTCCTATGCTTAGTTCTATTATTCATTTTGAGGTAATTTTATGTATAGTGTAAGGTAAGGATTTAAATTCACTGCTTTTTGTATGGATATATAATTGCTCCAGCAATTATATATTTAAACTACTTGTTTAAAAAACAGCGCTTTCCCCCTTTGAATTGCCTTTACACCTATGTTGAAAACCAACTGACCATACATATAAGGGCTTATTTTGGGATCTCTTAATTCTGTTCCATTGTTGTATATGTCTATTTCTCTCTCTCTCTCTTTCTCTCTCTCTCTCACACACACACACACTCTCTCTCTCTCTCTCTCTCTCTCTCTATTTCTCTTTCTCTTTTGAGATGCCAGAGTGCAGTGGTGAGACAATGGCTCACTGCACCCTTGGACTCCTGGGCTTAAGTGATCCTCCCACTTCAGCCTCTTGAGTAGCTGGGACCATAGACTTGAGACACTGTTCTCAGCTAATTCAGCTAATTTTTATTTTATTTTATTTTATTTTATTTTATTTTATTTTATTTTATTTTATTTTTTTGTAGAGAGGGGAATCTCATTTTATTGCCCAGACTGGTCTCAAACTCCTGGCCTCAAGCAATCCTCCTGTCTCAGCCTCACAAAGTGTTCGGATTACAGGTGTGAGCCACTGCACTGGGCTTATATGTCTATTCTTAAGCCAAAACCATGTTGCCTGATAAATGTAGGCTAGTCACAAGTTTTGAAATGAGTGGTGTAAATCTGCTAACTTTCTTCTTTTTCAAAGTTGCTTGGCTGTTCTAGGTCATTTCCATTTCCATATATATTTTAGGATCAGTTTGTCAATTTCTGGGGGAAAAAAAAAGGCCTGTGGGGACTTAGACAGGGATTGGGTTGAATCCACAGATCCACTGCAGAATGACAATCTTAACTACGTAGAATCTTCTATCCGTGAATGTGTAATGTCTCCCCATTTCCATAGATCTTTAATTTTTCATATCCATGTTTGTAGTTTTCAGTGTGTACTTCTTGTACTTCTTTTGTTACATTTATTCCTAAGTGCTTTGTAGTTTTTGATGCTATTTTTATTGTTAAATTGTCCATTGCTAGCATACAGGATTACAATTATTGTAGTTTTGTAAGTCATTGGCTTATATAAAAAAACTTATAATCTTTTTACAGGAATCATATGGTGACATGAAAAGGGTTCCATAATATAGTCCCCACCTGCTACTCCAGCATCACTCCTCAGCACCCGTAACTCAGAATGTATGTTTCGTTAGCACTGAACTTCTAAAAATTGATACATGTTAGATGTACATATTTTCAGGGTCCATGTGATAATGTGATACATTTACATAATCAAATCAGGGTAACTTGGATATCCATCCCTTAATTATTTATCATTTCTTTATGCTAGGGACATTCAAATTATTATCTTACAGTTATTTTGAAATGTACAAAATCAGCTAATATTAACTCTAGTAACTTTACTGATCTGTGGAACACCAGGTGCTAGGTCTTCTTTCAAGCTGTGTATCTGCACCCATTAATCAGCTTCTCTTCCCTCCTCCCCACTACCATTCCCAGCCTCTGGTAGCCACCAAGCTACTCTCTATCTTCATGGGATCCACCTGCTAGGTCTCACATAGTCTCACATACGAGTGAAAACATGTGATATTTTGTCTTTCTGTGCCTGACTCACTTCCCTTAACATCATGACCTCTAGTTCTATCCATGTTGCTGCAAAGGACAGGATTTCATTCTTTCTTTATGGCTGGGCAATATTCCATCGTGAGCCTCTACCATATTTTTCTTATCCTTTCACCCACCGATGAACACTTAGGTTGACTCCACAATTTGGCTATTGTGAGCACTGCTGCAAAGTACATGTGAGTGAGGATATCGTTTCAATATGTTGATGTCATTTCTTTTGGATATATACTTAGTAGTGGGATTGCTGGATCATACGGTAGTTCTATTTTTTAGGTTTTTTTTTTTTTTT
>NW_012103887.1:353598-357975 GCF_000951045.1 Mandrillus leucophaeus
AAAAAAAAAAAAAAAACCAGCCAATGCATAACTTCTTTTCTTTTTCTTTTTTTTCTCCTTCTTGCCATTAAACCAGATCAGCTAAATGAGGCTAGACCAGCCAACCTGAGTGGATTAAGTGAAGTTACTTTGGGAACAGAGATCCACACGGGGCAAAGCAACAGTCGGAGAGGCGCCTGGGTCTCCGTATCCCACCCTGGTCTGCCTATTTCTGGGCTTTCCATGAGAAAGACACACAGTTCTCCCTGCTTTAGGCTGTATTTTCTTGGGTCTCTATTACCTGTTGCCAAACTTAATTTGAAAGAGGTTTTCACCACATCCTATTGCATCCTCAGTACCTGGTGCTGTGTCCAACACATAGTAGTTACTTAATTGATATTTGCTAATTTACTGCAAAGGGATAGCAAAAGTTAAAAAAAAAAAAAGAAGAAGAAGAAAAAAGCTTTATGGGATATTAGCTTCTAATCCATGCTGCTCCATATGCTTACCAAATCTCTTTCCAGGGTAATAAAAATCATAATATTTTAGGCATGCAGTTTGGCCTTCAAAGGCCTCTCAGCTTTTTAAATCTAATTTCTATTCTAATTTATTCATCATGATGTTAATAAGATGTTTGGTTTTTCATGTAGAAGGAAAAGCAAATTTATACAATGATTCCATGGATATTCAAGAGACAGAAGGCCTGTAATTGACTATAATAATAGATCTCACAAAATCATAAAACTGATAGTAACAATGGAGTTCAAGCAATTAAACAATTTTGATTCCACAAATGAAAAAGCTGATGTTCAGAGAGGTGACACAACTAATTCCAGGCCACGCAAACACTGAATAGCAGATCTGATGTCAGAACCCAGATGACCTGACTTCCAACGTGGTGCTCTCAGAATCAGTTAGAGTGCCTCTGGGTGTCAAGAGCAAACTAACTAACATGAGCAAAAATCCTTTTAAAATCTGAGAACTTTTTACAGGATCCAAAGGTTGGAACAGGCAGGAACCAGGCAGCTCTGTTCCTGCCTGGTTTCCATGGCAATATCAGCTACAGTGCTCATACTGATTTAGCCAACGGAACGAATGAATAAACTCCAACAATGGTTATTGTTCTGTTTTTCATTCCGATTGTAGAATGCTTGTTTTCCTTTCCTTTCCTTTCCTTTCCTTCCCTTCCCTTCCCTAACTCCTTTCCACCATTATTCTTTGCTTACTGAATCTGCTTCCCAGAACAGTGGCTGATGAGAAACTCAGGCACCAATTTTCTCATTCCCATTTCCCTCAACCTAGTATAGGGAGTGAGATACAAGGGGTAATCCCTAGAAGATGCACTTTGAGAGACAGGGAGAGCGAAAGAGAAAGACAGACAGAGACAAAGGAGAGGAGAGTAAGAGTTAGTTATGTGGCTTTCCTGGCTCCCTCTCATTTTCTGTTTTTATATGCTTTTTGTTTGTATGTTTTTAAAGTCTGCAGATAGAGACCAGGTGACAAGCTAGAGAACTAAAAGCCAAACTTTTGAGAATACTTGAAGGGAAAGTTACAAAGGGCCTGAGTCTTCTATGATATCACTGAGCAAATGCCTACCCGCCCCCCCGCCATTTTAGAAACAAATAACTGAATGCATGAATACCATAAAGCAAGATGAGTATACACATGTAAGCACTTAGAGAAATGAGAAGCCACCTTGTATTTTTAGCTGGAAACTAATAAAAAGCAAAATGCATCCAGGAATATTATATGACATGCAATGTCACAATTCAAGGTTTTTCTTTTTCAGTGTGTAGAGTTAGTCATAAAGCAAATTTACAGATACTGAATGACCTAGTTAAATCTTCCACAGATGCTAATATCTCCTGTTAACACCTTGTAGCTTGACCCCAAGGACTTCTGTGCACCCATCACATGTAGAGTATGGTGTTTATTTCTTGATTTTGTATTTCTTAATATATAAACACATTGGTTATAGACAAGAAAGGCCTTCTATCTTATTAAATGACTCACATGATTTACCTCCAAACTATAAGCTAAGTCAAACTTGTGCTAAGCGTGGTTTAATCGGACAGAATATAAAGATTCTAGGATGAATCAAACCCAAGTGAAAAGTTCCAGTTTTATTGTCACACCCAAGTTCGATAAAGAAGCAATATAAGCTTGAATTAAACTTGCCGCTGAGGAAGGTTAAAACTGGAATATAATATTGAGCAGAAAGAAAACTTTCCATGAATCAAGGACTCAACATAATACTACGATCTATAAAAAAAAATCCATCTGCTCTCAATGTGTATACATTCTAGGAGTAAAACCTATGCTTTGTTAGTATCACAAAGTAAAGTAATCTTCTTTCTTCCCAACAGCATTGCTTTGCCCATTCTAGTCCTCTACGTAGCATTATCCATGAAGAGCAGGACAAGGGAAATGTACAGCAAACACTTGTTAATGGTCTTTGGAGAAAATGATGTCAGTGCACAGACAAATGCTGGGTCAAAGGTGATTGTGCAAACCAGAGAAGGAAGAAAAGAAAATATTTTTAAGAATTAGCCAATAATCCAATTATAAAGACAACAAAAAATAGTAGCTTAACGACTTTTTCCCATATTACTAAAACATGTAAGAATTACACGTGACTTCTGGAACACAGAATTCTTAATCACAGGTCAGAATAGTTAATTCAAAACTAATTTGTTTTCAGGGAACCTAACTGAGAAATAATCAAATGTAGGGTCTCAGCTCACATCCACCCTTGCTCAGATTAATGACCATAAAAATGGTCCTAGGCAGGCCATGGGGTCTGCTCTGCTGAGGGCTTCGTGCACAGGACCATATACCACGAGCGGTGAGTTATTTCAAACTCCAGCTATGGGACTGGAAACTCCTTAGGAGTCGCCACCAGAATGTCTAGAGGGGCAAGTATATTTAAGAAGCATATTTTACACTTTTACAAAGATTAACCACAGAAACTGAGATTCCACCAAACTTCCTTGATAGGAGGGAATACACAGAAGATACATTTTAAAAGTTTTATTGAAGGACTTAATTTTTAAAATTAAGCCATTTAATTTAAAAAACGAGACTTTCGAAATAATGTTGAGAAACACATCCTTCACCAGGAGAAGAAAGGGGAGTATGGCCAGGGAACCAGAGCAGTTCCACCTGTACCTGGTTTATGCAGTGCATTTCTGAATGTTGTCTTCGAGGAAAGGTTAGGACAGGATAAAGCCTCCAGACACCACCATTCAAGTATAAACTGAGCCAGGAAATCTGTCAGCACAGCTTCTTACTGTGTTCTAGAATCCTTTGGGAAAGAAATCTTTTCTTGGGTTCCTCTGAGAATTCCGACTAAGGCAAAACCAGATTTATCAGGGGTTTTGCAGATATCCTGAAATAAACAGCCTCTCAGCATGAATCTAAAACTCCGTCCGCCAAGACCATCCCTGGGACTAAGCCCGGAAGCTGAGTGATCACTTGCTTCCTCTGCTCCTCTCTCATAAGAATTCCTTCCCTCAAAGGCCTCACAGGCTAGACAGGGAGGCAGACACACCAGAGAAACGACAGTGAAGCATGCTAAGTGCTGTGGGGAAGTGTTGTGCAGGTATTATAGAAGCTCAGATTGGGAGTGCCCAGGGCTGACCGACCCAGACAGTCTTTTATACTGGGCACGTCTGTGTACATGCATATAGAAATTTGGGGAGGAGAAGAAAAAGAAATAAAAGGAAGGCATAGTGGCTGCAACTTCTGCCTACAGATACTATGACCTTGTACAGGTAATGCTTTTGTGACCGTCACTTGGTCTTGCTTGCAACCCAGCATCTGAGTCCTGCTAACTGAGGACGAACTACTTTGGAACAAGCTACACTGTGCCACCAAAACAGACCTCAACAACACCTTTATTACATACACAATTGCCCCAAGAATTTTTACAAATACTATTTTCCTTTGGGGCAACTTTACTCACCCTCTCTCTCTTTTTGCTTTTAAATTTTTTAAAGGAGTTTCACTCTGTCACCCAGGGCTGGAGTGCAGTGGTACAATTATAGCTCACTGTAGCCTCGAACTCCTGGGGTCAAGTGATCCTCCTGCCTCAGCCTCCTGAGTAGTCAGGATTACACGTGTGTGCCACCAGGCCCGGCTACTAACCGTCTCTTAAATACAATCTACTAAATCTATTGAATGATCCAGGAAGAAACAATATTAAAAAAAAAAAAAAGAAAATTAAGAATTTCACAAAGGAAATATACGTATAATGTCTAGAAGAATCAAAGATGGAAAGCTAATATGGTAATTTGACACTAAAGAGCCTGATAAACTTTTTGGTTTGTTATCAAACATTTTAAAATTTTCCTTCAAAATTTAATTGGCCAACAAATCTCCAAATAGCTATTGCCCCCC
>NW_012103887.1:358425-371218 GCF_000951045.1 Mandrillus leucophaeus
GGGTCCCATCCAGCATGCTCTCCACCCTACATGTAGAACAGTCTTTGTAAATTACAAATCTCATCATGTCCCCGCTTCACTCAAATGCTTAGATATCTTCTCCAAACAGCCTTTTAGGATAAAGTCCAAACTTTTTAGCCCACCATAATCTGACTCTTTCCTTGTTACTTGCTCAATTTGTGACATACACTCTGGACAAATGAACTATGTCATACCCCAAGCACTCCATGGTCTTGTGTGCCTTCATCTTTTTTACACTCCACTCCTTACCAGGGATGAACGGCCTCCCACTCTTAGTCCAGATCCGAGGTTCTCAAGGTTCTCAAGGGAACAGTGGCAACATCAGCAAATGGGACATGTCAGAAATGCAAATGATCAGGCTTCATCTAAGATCTCCTGAGTCAGAAATTCTGGAGAAGGGACCAGCCATCTGCAAATAAGGACTGTAGATCTTATACCACAGAAAAGCTAAGCAGTGTGCAAAGAACTAGCATGCCATCGATGACTTCATTGCCTGCAGTTCAGCAAATATGCAGCAGAAGTGAAGACCATTAGGTCACTTGGTCAAGCTATTAATAAAACAGAAGTAGCTCAAGGAGAATAAATGGATTATAAGCAGGGACCCCTGTAGCTTGAGGAGTCAGACAGACATTATAGAAACAGAGACTGTCAGTGTCCCAAGGGTTCAGGAGGTCAAATAGTCCAATCTCATCATGTCACAGAGGATAAACAGGAGTCCTGGAAAGGTGAAATAACTTACTCAGTGTGAGACAGATGGCCAAGAGAACACTGAAACCAAAGTGTTTTAGAAGGAAAAAGCTGCATGGTAAAAACAGCTGAGTCATCTAACGGAAACTGACACAGGCAAGTGCCTTGGTGGGCACCCAGGCAGAATGAGAAGCATGACATGTTTGCTCTTAATAACTCAGTGCACTGATCCTACAGTCTAGGCACCCTGCTGACAGGTAGAAGCGACGCCTCAGTTACACTTACGTGGATCTGACCAGCACTGGACGTCAGCAGTAGATAGGTTTGATGGAGCTGGAAAGTTTATCCTTTAAAAATGGCCACAAATATTACACTTATAAATATGTATGTGTGTGGGTGTAGAAACATTACTTGTACAAAATGAAACCTGTTAGATTAGATCAAACTAGGTTGCCACTTCTAAGGTAGTGAACGCGTAAAAGAGTAAACCTCATAGAAACGTAAGGCTGCCAAATGCATGTGTACATGTTGGTGTTGTGTGCATATATTTCCAATTATATGTATAATTTCCAATTCTATGTATAATTAAAAAATAATCATTCAATTATAACATTAAACAGTGAAATTATTACATCATAATATTAATCATAACATAACATGGAGCAATTAAACTACAGTGTTTTGTGACATACAGTTGTAAATTATAACATTAAAAATATAGGTAAATGGCTAGGATCAGGGAGCAAATATTAAAGTAAATAAATCACTGCCCTCCTCCCTGAGCCCTTTCTGCTCATATTTTGCCCTCTTCTGAGGACTGGGGTTGGCCTCCCTGCTTTCGGGACAACCTGACATTAAGATGCCTTTAGGTTCTTTCTGACAGCTGCTGTTGCTGCTTCTTCATCACAGAGAGTTCATTTGCTCTCCTCGGGAGACCAGAGCTAATTGAGAAGAGAACAGCCCAGGTTCACCCTCGCAACCTCCTCATCAGCTAGAACTACCTGTTTGCTGCCCTCCAGCTCTTCTGCCGTGAGACCCCCTGCTTTTCTCCAGAGAGTGAGAGACCATCACTAGAGGGGTGGGGTCTCAGCACAGACCTATTTGCCCATGAGGAGGAGAGCGTTTCCAGCGGACAATTCCTCCACAAGAAGCAGGTCTTCTTGGACCTCTCGCCCAAGCTCTGGTCTTCTGATCCTAAGTAGCAGTTGTCATGTTTTTCTATGACTACTATTAGGTTGCTGCTAATGTAACTGTGGTTTTTGCAATGAAAAGTAATGACAAAAACCACAATGACTTTTGCACCAACTAGTGTTAGCAATGCCTTAAAAAATAAATTGGGCTCAAGATTTTGGGGGGCATAAACTGTTTTGTGCTGTTTTCTGTTTCATCTCCATGTTCCACGGGCTTAAACACCACAGAGCAAAGGCAGCACGTGTCTGTGGAGCTACCCCCTTTCCAAGGAAGCTGCTTTGATCTCCACCTTCTGCCTCCTGGGGATGTGTGACGATCCCATGGAAGAGCAACCAGAGCTGTGCCACACCTCACAAAATACCTTGGGGACTTTGTGACCTTAAAGTATTCTCGTCACCTGGCAGGTGGCACGAGCCATGGGAGATCCCTACACTCCCAACTTTGCTACCGATGACTCAGATAGAAGGACACATGTATACATGTGTCCGTGCACATTAATGGACGGCCACTAGCCATGTTTCTATGAGGCCTTTTCTTTTACATGGTTACCACTTAAGAAGCAGCAGGTGAATCTAATCTACTTTGTTTTCTTACAAGTAACATTGTGTTCACTTTTTGAAATTTCTTTTCTGAACATCTGTAAAACCACTTGCTACTCTTTCACTCTCTTTTTGTGTGTTTTTTTTTTTATTTTTTAATGTTTATTTTCATAGATTTTGGGAAATAGGTGGTGTTTGGTTACATGAGTAAGTTCTTTAGCGATGATTTCTGAGATTTTAGTGCACCCATCACCCAAGCAGTATACACCGTACCCAATTTGTAGTCTTTTATCCCTCACCCCTGTCCCACCCTTTCCCTTGAGTCCCCAAAGTCCATTGTATCATTCTTATGCCTTTGTGTCCTTATAGCTTAGCTCCCACACACACACACTATACATATATATACCACAATTTCTTTATCCACTTGTTGATTATATATACACACACACACACACTATACATATATATACCACAATTTCTTTATCCACTTGTTGATTATATATATATCACACACACACACACTATACATATATATACCACAATTTCTTTATCCACTTGTTGATTATATATATATACACACACACACACACTATACATATATATACCACAATTTCTTTATCCACTTGTTGATTATATATATATACACACACACACACTATACATATATATACCACAATTTCTTTATCCACTTGTTGATTATATATATACACACACACACATACTATACATATATATACCACAATATCTTTATCCACTTGTTGATTGATAGGCATTTGGGTTGGTTCCACATTTTTGCAGTTGTGAACTGTGCTGCTATAAACGTGTGTACACGTATCTTTTTTGTAGCATGACTCCTTTTCCTCTGGGTAGATACCCAGTAGGGGGATTACTGGATCCAATGGTAGTTCTACTTTTAGTTCTTTAAGGAATCTCCACACTGTTTTCCATAGTGGTTGTACTAGTTCACATTCCCACCAGCAGTGCAGAAGGGTTCCCTTTTCACCACATCCTGCCAACATCTATTACGTTTTGATTTTCTGATTATGACCATTCTTGCAGGAGTAAGGTGGTATCACGTGGTGGTTCTGATTTGTATTTCCCTGATTATTAGTGATGTTGAGGATTTTTTTCATATGTTTGTTCGCCATTTCTATCTTCTTTTGAGAACTGTCTATTCATGTCCTTAGTCCACTTTTTGATGAGATTCTTTGTCTTTTCTTCCTAATTTTTTGGAGTTCCTTGTACATTCTGGATATTAGTCCTTTGTCAGATGTATAGATTATGAAGATTTTCTCCCACTCTGTGGGTTGTCTGTTTATACTGCTGATTATTTCTTTTGCTGGGCAGATCTTTTTAGTTTAATTAAGTCCCATCTATTTATCTCTGTTTTTATTGCATTTGATTTGTTTTTCTGTGTGTGTGTGTGTGTGTGTGTGTGTGTGTGTGTCTTTTGTTTTTCTCCTCTCCCACTCTTATTCCCCCGCCCAACTTTGATCTCTCTCTTTATTCTCTAGAATGTGAATTAACCAGAAGCCTGAACTCCACACTTAAACTGAAGAAGCAGAATTGATGAGTGTCACCTGAACTATCTTGAACATTTCATGTCACATTGCATGTCAGATATTTAATCTTGACACCTCCTCTCCCTCCAGAGCCAATAAGTCACCAAGGATGAAGAATTCTTTCTTCATCATACAGAATTTTGCAGGCCATGGAAAGCAATCTAGATATTATTCTAAGTGCTGTAGAAAACTATGTCTGAGTTTTGAGCAGAAAAGTGATATGATTTGAATTTCACTTAAAAACTCAGGCTTCTGGGAAATAGAAGAATGAAAGCAAAGAGACCAGTAAGAGAATTTACTGTAGGAATGACAGGGTCACATGACTATGGGGGCAAGAAATGGATGAATTTGGGATATATTTTGTGTGCAGCCAACGAGACAAAAATTAATGGCTTGCAAGGAAGGGAAAAGAGGCATGAAGGGAAACAGATGGATAAAAGAAGATTCATAAGTTTTCACTTGAGCAACCAAATCCTTGTAGCTGCCCTTTAACAAAATGTGGTACAGAGGGATAAAGGAAATTTGGAGAGAGAAGGAATCAAAAGTTATATTTTGGCCACATTATGTTTCAGATACCTACTAAACACACAAATAGAAATGAAGGAAAGCAGTCACTTTATTTTAATGGGAAGGCGGCAACCTGAAAACCTAGTCATCTCGGAGCATCCAGCAGAGAAAACTTCTCTTGCAAGAAGTAAACACTTGATTTTGCCTTACAGACAGATCATTTCATTATTCAGAGAATTTTTTTTCAGAAGGACCATGAGATATGCAAATAAATAGCAGAGATTTTTCAGGGTGCACAGGTGTTAGAAGCTGAAAGTAATGGAGCAAAGTGACAAAAAAGAGATCCTTTCTGGTGGGCAGTGAAATGCCTATATATTATTTTCTTTAGAGCAAGATTCCCTTTCCAAGTATGAACTTGCACTGACCTGTTCAGGTACATATTACTACTTTCTTAGAAAATGTGTGTGTGTGTTCGGGCCGGGCGCGGTGGCTCATGCCTGTAATCCCAGCACTTTGAGAGGTCGAGGCGGGCGGATCAGGAGTTCAAGACCAGTCTGACCAACATGGTGAAACCCCATCTCTACTAAAAATACAAAAATTAGCCGGGCTTGGTGGCACGTGCCTGTAATCCTAGGTACTCCAGAGGCTGAGGCAGGAGAATCACTTGATCCCGGAAGGCGGAGGTTGCAGTGAGCTGAGATCCGGCCACTGCACTCCAGCCTGGGCGACAGAGCGAGACTCCGTCTCAAAAACAAACAAAACCAAATAAAACGAAACCAAAAACAACAACAACAAAAAACAAAAACAAACCAAACAAACAAACAAAAAACCGAAAATGTGTGTGTGTCTATGATGATGGGGTGTGGATGAAGACTGGGCAAACTATCTCAAAAGCAAGCAGAAATTGATATTCCCCCCAAAATCCAAAAATAGCAGGAAAGGTATGTAGGCCACAGAGTGTGCTTGGGAGTGAGATATAATTATAGAAGGGAAGGGAACCTGGACTGATAAAGCCTATCCGTCTTTTTCCACTTGTCCTATATACACCGATGCTTCACGACTAAGGTAGTGAACCATGATAGAGCACAGTTGTGAAATTGAAATCCTGGGACCAGACCATGTCCCTGAAGGTAGAAGGTAAAATTCCTTCCAAAGGAAGTCGATATTTTTACTGTCTGTGTTCCAATGGAGAGATCCATCCCAGTACTAGCACAAAGTTTAAGAAGGCATGTGTTAAACTAGAAAAAAAAGAAGATGAAAAGAACACCTCTTCCTCCTCCTAAGAGACTTAGAGGAGGCATGGCTCTGGATTTTGATTGAGTACTGTCTACCTGCCCGTAGTCCTTTGGGGGTAGGCAAAGTGGATTCTGCCACAAGGCATTAGGCTAGAAGCTAAGGGTCTGGGTATGTTGGCTTTAATAGTTACTATATCTAGTTGCTATTATAAATTGTCCTCTTCGTTGTTTTTTCTTCTATTATTGAACATACTGTAAACCTTGTGGAATTAGAGGCCCATACTTGGATGAAGCATCATGGAGGAGAGCAACAGCAACCCAAAGGGAGCCATTCCAGGAAGTGGGGGATATATGAATGCCAGCTGTGGCTGTTGCACAGAACTGGGAGTGCTGGCTAGCTGAGGAACACAGCAGCAAGGGAAGGAATTCATCTAACAGTTATCATCTTCTAGAAATACATGGAAAGAAAATTTTGCAAAAGACTAAAATTACTGCATTCAAGCAGGAGGGAGGCTGGGACCATTGTACATATGTTCTTTAAAAGAGAATATGTTCCCATTTTATCTAAAAATGAGACACACCTGGCACATTTGTCTGCCTCCTTCTGTAGTCTCTAAGCTCTTTCAAAACAAGGACCTATCATGTCAGAAAGACTTAATAATTATCTACAAATGAAAGAATAAGGGTATCCTTGAATCAAGCCTTTTAATTTGAATAACTCAATTTATTTTACAGCAGCACCAAGTTATACTTCCTCATTTATATATTGTGAGTTACAATGATATTATTATTTGGAAGTAATGGCTTTTAAATGAGCCTGGAGTTTCAATAGTAGGAAGAAAGTAGTTCTGTGTACATAAATTATTTGATTGATGAAGGGGGCCTGCCCCTCCACACCTGTGGGTATTTCTCGCAAGATGGAGATGAGAGACTGAGGGGAGTCTGATCTCTCCTTCTTTCCCTCACAGGTTGAAAGAGATGGTTGCATTCTGTTGTTCTTTACCAGTAATGCCAGCGATAACTAGCCAAGGAGGGCCAAAGGGTAAGGCTTTGTAACAACTTTCTTAATGTAATGCAGTCAGGTAGGTGGTATGCATGGCCACCAAGAAGGAGACTCAGATTGGATTTAACTAGAATAACCTGGGGACTAACCAAGGTTCCTTTTCTCAACTGAAAAAAAAAAAAAAAAAAAGTACAGTGATGCTAAATCTCTAAATTCCCTTAGAAAGATTAATAAGAAAATAATTATAAGATATCTGTCCTTGTGATGGAATTAAAAATGAATGTATTAATGTCTTGTATTAGTAGATTTGTTTTATGACCCAGCATATAGGCTTTCCTGATAAATGCTTCATGTACGCATAAAATGAGTATGTAATCTGCAGTAATTGGATGATGTAAATAACTCTCCATGTGGTCAAGATGATGGATAGTGTTTCTTGAGTTTTCTGAATCTTCACTAATGGTCCATCACTTGTTCTGTAAATTACTGAAAGAAGAATGTGAAAATGTCCAAATATCTTTGTGAAGGTATATCTTTTCTCCCTTTCTGTCAATTTTTGCTTCATGGATACCGAAGGTATGTTATTAGGTGCATAAACATTTAGGATTGTTGTCATTATGATTTTACCTTTTTTATGTCTGATAAGACTTCTTGTCTTGAAGCCTATTTTGATATTTATATAACCATATGCATCTTCTTCTTAGTGTTTGCAATGATGTGTATTTTTCCATGAATTTACTTTCAATTTTTTAATTGGTGTGCATCTTTATATTTAAATTATATATGTGCAGATTCCTATGACTGGGTCCTGTTTTATATATATGCATATATACATATAATCAAATAATCTCTACCTTTTGGAAAAATATATTTTGTTCATTTACATTTAATGTAAGTATTGATATGACTGTGGTTAAGTCTCCCATCTTGCTGGGTTTTTTTTTAATATTTGGCATCTCTGATCTTCGTTACTTTGTCCCTTATTTCTTCCTTATTTCCTGTATTCTTTTGTGTGAAGTGATATTTTTTTTAAAAATTTCTTTCTATCTCCTCCATTGCATTTTAAGCTACATCTCTTTGTATTTTTAAATTCATTCCTCGAATGAACATATGCATCCTTAAATTGTCACAATCTACTTTCAGCACCAATACTAAATCTTAGGGATTCAAACATGAGCAAGGCATATCCCTCCTTTTCAGATGAGTTGGAGCAGACAGACATGTAAATAATAACAGCAAAACCTCTCACTATTCAGAACACCTTTCAGATGGCCACAAGGCTCAGTCTTATCATTCGATGAACTTGCTACCAGTATTTCTTGGTTGTACGGATTATTTTTTCCTCTTCAGTCATTGGATTTCATATTTGTTTGAAAACATTTTGCCCTGTTTTTAACTACATTGTGTTGAGTCATTTGTATAGTCTATGTACAAATGCTTTGTTGGATATATGTTTTGAAAAGATTTTCTCTCAATCTGTATCTTGTCTTTTCTTCCTCTTCACAGGGCCTTCCACAGAGCAAAAGTTTTAAATTTTCATGAGGTAAAACTTACTGACTTTTTTTGTTTATAGATTGTGCTTTTTACATTGCATGTAGGAAAACTTTGTCAAACCCAAGGACTCTAAGATTTTCTTCTATACTTTTATAGTTTTAGGTTTTGAGTTTCACTATATGATTCACTTGGAGTCAACTTTTGTATGTGGTTTATGGTAAGGGCCAAGATTTTTTTTTTTTTTTTTGCATGTGACTATACCTAATTGTTATAGCATAATTTGTTGAAACTATTTATCCTTTTCCCATTGAATTGTCCTAGCATTTTGTCAAAAGTCATGGCTCATATATGTGTCTTCTATTTCTAGACTACTGTTTCCTTGAATTATTGGTCTATTTTTATGCCAATACTAGACTGTTTTGCTCACTTTACAGTAAGTCCTGAAATCAGTAGTATAAATTCCTTAACTTTGACCTTTGTTTTCAAAAGTATTTTGGCAATTCCAGGCCTTTTTCATTTCTATATGAACTTTATAATCAATTTGTCAGGTTCTCCCAAAAAAGTCTGCTGAGATTTCAATTGAGATTGCAATGAATTTACAGATCTTTTGGAGCAGCATTGACATACTAATAATATCGTCTCTTCTGAACATATGCGTTCATTATGATCTAGCAATCTCTTTCTAAGTATGTCTTAGAAACTCTTGGACAAGTGAACAAGGAAATATACACAAGGATGCTTCCAGTACTGCTGCTTGTAACAGAAAGACACCAGAACATTTTCCTTATCACTTGAGAAGACAGAAGAATGGTGGCATATTTATGCAGAAAAAAATTTTGGAATTTCATACGGCAGTTAACAGTGAGTTGACTCATAAACATAACAGTTACATTTTTAAAAAGGAATATATGTAGTATTATCCTATCAATATGACATTAGGAAATATGTAAAACCAATGACATCTTGTTTGAGAAAGCAAACATCTGTGTTAAGACTACACAGATGAGTTAGGAAATTATATATACAAAATTCATAATAAAATTCACAATGAGCTTTTTACTGGATGGGGAGAGCAATAAACTTGGGATGGCCACAAAGTTGCATTTCTTAATCTTGATGGCGCGTACATAGAATGTTATCGAAGTGTTATTCTATACAGCATGCATGTATTTTACATTATCCTTTTCTATTTTATATTTAATATAAATCATTTTTAAAAGGAAAGAGTAGAGAATTTTATCGAGGGGGAGGAATAAGGGTAAACTTAAATCTTACACTAGTGAAACAGGGTACAAGCATTCATAGTTCAATTGTGTAATGATTCTTCATTTATACTATTCCACTTTCAGCTTATGAACTGCAAAACAGTGTCCTGAATAAATACTGGGAGTCACCAATGTAAAGCTGTTAATATTGTGGGGTTTTTGTTTGTTTGTTTGTTTTTTTTGGACACTCACCTTCTACAAAGTAACTAAAGCCCTTTAAAATGTGAGAATAAATGTTGTTGATTGCAGAAGAATACCAGGGAAAATAGCATGGGCCATGCCTTTCTCTCTTATTCCTCCCATTGGGTTTGCAGGCCTTTCACTTGCATGAGTCATCCATATTTAGCTAAGCACTGTGCCTTTATTCTTTATTGCACTAGGCCTCTTGACAAATGACTGTTTAAGGAGTGTTTGCACACCTGTCAATGGGTCCTGTCAATTGTCAAGTAACAAATAAAAAATCTGATAACTAAACAGGAGAAAACCTGTACAAACCAAGAAATATTGGTACCATAAGTTCAACAGATGATACGGCTAAGCCCTGTGGCTCTCTTTTAGCCCCTCCGAATAGTGAGTGGTTCTGCTGTATTTGTTATTTATGTGTTTGTCTCCTCTGCTCATTTAAAAAGTGGGGACTATGCCTTGCTCATCTTAAAATCCCTAACACTTAGCATTGGTGCTCAATAAGTGTCCTTGATTGATGGAAACGCTGATATCTATTGACCCCAAATAAAAACAGGTTAAAGCCATCTTTCATGGTATATTTTCAAACTTTCTGTTTTTGCATTAAATCGTGAATCTTTGGAAAGTATCTACACACTTTAAAAATATTTTGGAGGCATTATTCGAATAACTATTTTGATACTGAGAAACTACTACCAGTGGCATAGATACAAATGAACTCCTGGATGCTTTTAATTAATGTTTGCGTTTGGTGCTGATGAAAAAGTACCTGAAGTCTTTAAGTTTGAAGATCAGGCTGCAAAGACATGATTACTCAGATGTCTTGTTTTAGTGTTGTAGTTTAGCAAGGCAAGAAACTCTCCTAAAACGTCTTACTATTATGTACTCACTGTAGAGAAAATATGATTGTGAGGAAGAAAGTAAAGAAGGAAAGCAATGTGAGAGTTAAGCACCTGAAGTTTGCCTGGAGTGAAGAAGGTCCTACCAGTTAAGTTCTTTGGATTTTTTTTTTTTTTTTTTTTTGATGGAGTCTTGCTCTGTCGCCCAGGCTGGAGTGCAGTGGCGTGATCTCGGCTCACTGCAACCTCCACCTCCCAGGTTCAAGCATTTCTCCTGCCTCAGCCTCCCAAGTAGCTGGGATTACAGGTGCACACCACCACTCCTGGCTAATTTTTGTATTTTTAGTGGAGATAGGGTTTCGCCTTGACCAGGCTGGTCTTGAACTCCTGACCTCAGGTGATCTGCCTGTCTCAGCCTCCCAAAGTGTTGGGATTACAGGCGTGAGCCACCATGCTGGGCTTTGACTTTCTTTCTTGATGACTGTAAAAGCAACTGAAACAGATGATGAAAAAAGAGCTCACTACCATGAGCCAGAGCCCATAGTTCTCAACAACTCACCTTGCCCCTGAGCTGACACCCTCCCACACCCTGCAACTAATACATGTGGTTTTCTTTCTTTGAAAAACATCACTATATTTGGGCAACATATCACACACAGCCCAGTGTATTCTCAGTTCCCCAAGTAACCTGTAGAGAAATTCTCTGATGTGACACCCTTTGTCCTCGAGGACCACAGAATTCAGAGGGAGAGGAGGCCTTGATACCATCCTCAGGTCTCCTGCCTGAATGTTGCTAAGCCTCAGGACTCCCCACACCCACATGCAACCACACTTAGCTTTTACAAATAAATTAAGAGTAAGTCTTTCGTGGGTAGGTATTATGGCATTTTCACCTCCTCTAGGCAGAAGCAGTGTGGTGCATTTGTAAGGAAGGGGAGGTTGCTTTGTATAGGCCTGGGGGCAGAAGATCCAGTCATCCATATCTCCCCAAAGCACACTGCCCCCCTTATCCTTGGACTTGCTTCTAAGATTTGCTGTCTTGCTGAGAAGTGAGCTGTACTCATTCTCTGAAGAGTCTAGACTTTCCAGATATTTGGGGAAAGCTTATGTAATATATAGCATCCTAGGTCAGAAATATGCCTTGAGGTAGAATTCTACAGTGATTACATACTTTCTTCCTAGTCTGAGCAGCCAAATATCAACTATCAAGAAGGTTTCTACCTATTCTTGATGCTATGCCTATGCAGTTTAACTCCAGAATTTATGAGGACAAACAATACTGTTGACAGATTGGATAAGAACCATTACCATTTCCCCAGTATTATCTATAGGTACCATGCTATTAGTAGGAGATAAACAGTAGATTATCCTGTTGATCTGTTTATGTGTCTTCTCACTAAGAGAGGTGAGAAAAAAAGTCAGTGGGGATAGAAGACTGGTTTTGATCTGGCTTAAATCTCCATATTGTGAGTTTTTATTTCATGGAGTTTGTTGTAAAAGTGTGCCCACTTCTTGCTTCTTGAGGTCTCCCTGGTGGCTATAGATCTCTGTGACATGAAGCTCCTTGGAGTATTCTGATGATAAAAGGGAGAATTTCAATTCCATTTGACAGGAAGAGTCACTCCCTCCTTGAAGTGGAAATGAAAATGGATCCCTAACTGTGCAAGAGGCAAGGATGAAATAGCTCTCCCTGTGACCCTCCATTAAATGGCAGCAGGCAGTAGAATTACTATTTGATATTTTATGCCTACCGTTGTATCAGTTATACACACGGGCCAACCACACATTTCTCTCCTTCCACAATTCTGACTCATGGTACATGGGCTTGAGAACAACAGATACTGTTTAAAAGCTCCCCCAGGATTTCTGATTCTAGGGTCCTCTCCCCTTTCCCTGGTATTCAACCAATGATTTACAAGTTGTAAGTAGAGGAGGCTCTTCTTATTTCTGTCAAAGAGATCGAAAAGGAGCAGTCAGAGATAGATAAAGAAACCATGATTCTAGGAATGGAATGTGCCATTCTAGAAGGACAGTGTTCAATGTGGTGAAGAAATTGGGGAGGAGAGCAGTAAGTAGAGGTCGTTGGTTTTGATGGTGATAGATAACTGTTAAGAAATTAGCTAACATGGTGAAAACCCGTCTCTACTAAAAATACAAAAAATTAGCCGGGTGCAGTGGCGGCACCTGCAGTCCCAGCTACTCGGGAGGCTGAGGCAGGAGAATGGCGGGAACCCGGGAGGCGGAGCTTAAAGTAAGCCAAGATGGGG
>NW_012103887.1:371268-374676 GCF_000951045.1 Mandrillus leucophaeus
TATAGCCTCCCCCCACCACCAATAAAACAAATTCATTTCAACAAGACTGAACCATCAATTTCCTATTTATGTAAGAGGATATAGAAAATTAGGGTGTCAATATTTTAAAATTTATGCATAATTTAAAATTATACATTTTTAGAAAGACTCTGGGTGGTTGTAAAAATTTAAATTCCCTCTCAAAAGATCTCTTTGGAAATCATTAAAAAGGCTTCTATGCTCTGAAAAAAATGTTTGTCAACACCTGGCATGATTTCAAAGAGTGATCCTGCACAGAAAAGTACCAAACAGCTGATATCCACAGAAACACTTCACTGTCAATCATCGAGGATGAGCACCCATTGTAACTGTGAGGTATTCCTGTTGGTCACTTATTTACAATTTCTTCAAGCGACTGTCATAGTCAGCTCAGGTTGCCATAACAAGAATACCATAGACTGGGTGGCTGACATAACAGAAATTTATGTCTCACAGTTCCGAAGGCTGGAAATCCAAAATCAAGGTGTTGCCATATCTGGCGTGTGGTGAGGGGCCCCTCCTAGCTGACCAATGGCTGCATTCTCACTGTCTGTTCATGTGGTGGAGAGCAGAGAAAGTGAGAACAAGGTCTTGTGTCTCTTCTTATAGGGGCACTAATCCCAACCAGGAGGGCTTCACGCTCATGATCAATTTACCTCCCAAGGACCCCATTTCCTAATATCATCTCATTTTAACACATGAGTTTTGGGGAGATACAAATGTTCAATCCATAGCAAGGACATTTATCAACTTCTCCCATAGACCAACACCCCAGTTATTCTTAAACTACCACTAGAAATACACACACACACACACACGTGTGTGTGTGTATATATGCATATTGTGTATATATATGTGTATATATACACTATATATGTTGTATATATACATATATATTGTTGTATATATACACACATATATACACACATATATATACACAATACATATACACATTGTATATACACATATATATACACACACACACACACATTGCTTTTCTAAGACTACTGTCTTAGTCCATTTGGGCTGCTATAACAAAGTATCTGAAACGGGATAATTTATAAACAACAGGAACTTATTTCTCATAGTCCTGGATGGTGGGAGGTCCGAGATCAAGGGGCCAGCAGATTCAGCATCTGTCGAGGGTATGATCTCTGCTTCATAGATGGCACCTCTTTCTGTATTCTCTGACAGAGTCCCCCATTTTCTTACAAGAAAAATTCTTATAAATTTTTCTTTTATAAGAAAATTAATGCCATTCATAAGGGTAGGGCCTTCATGATCTACTCACCACCTAAAGGCCCTACTTCTTAATATTACCGTATTGGGGATCAAGTTTCAACACAAATTTTGGAGGGACATAAATATTTAAACCATAGAAATTACTGTCTCCTAATAGACACTTTGGAATACTTTCCAATAAACTTAAACCAACCAAGATTGTGCTAAAATGAACCAGTCAATGAAATAAAAATTTGCAAACATTTGCAACACTGTGCCCAAAATGTTTTTATCTAATTTAAGGGGAAACAATGCATCTCCCTTTGGGGAATTAAATTCTGTCCAAAGTGTGAGTAAAATATCAAGTTTTAATTCAGAAGGCCAATGGTAAGGAGATTCTTTCTCCACCTTCTCTTTTCTCACCTCTCGTTCGCCTACCCTCCTTGCAAGCACACACAAAGGAAAAAAAAAAGTGGTCTACATTGCCTCATAGATAAGGAACCAGAGGCACAGAGAACTGAAATGCTTCACTGTATTTCATGCATAAAGTGTTTGCTAGAATTAGAATTCACTTTTCACTCTACAAGACCAAACACGAAATAGACTATAGTTACTTTATTGTCATTGAAAATTTAAAATCTATAACACAATGCAGGTAGAATGATGTAAATTACATAAAGATAATCATATAGTATAAAGATATTATAATATAGTATGTAGACATTGTGAATTCCAACCTCCTAAAAATTTAGATCTGAAAACCTCAGATTAAAGAAAAGTCTACTGACTATATAATGAGACTATCTCGGATAATTCATATATATAGTATTCTGGATTGGCAAGACGTTTATTTCTGTTTTTTATCACATTCATTTAGATTTATGGAAGCTGGAAAGATTTCCCTTCTCTTATGGAAATGGAATTAATTGCAGCACTTCAATAATCTCAGTGAAACCCATTTCCCCTGGGGAAATGAGGAAAGAGACCTAGACATAATATAGATAAAACAAATTGACATGGGACGTGAGTGGGAGAGAAATGAGAAAACCATTCTAGACTAAAGGTCTTACACATTTCAGGAATGAGAAGTAATAGAGGGATTTTTATTGGCAGAACTTATTGAATCACATAATTTATAATGTTTAAAGCTATTGGTGACCTTTTCCAAAGCAATTAATTCAGTTACATATTTAGTGGGAGCTACGTCAAGCTTTCAGTAGTCATGCCTGCATACTAAGGTCTTTGAAGGAACAGAATTAAGTACATAAAAGAAGGAAATCATAAAATGTAACATTCTTTCCCAGGTAGCCACAGCTTGTTCTTATTCTGTGCTTCTATTAGCAAAGACCAAGGTCACACAAGTCAGACCACTCACAGTCCTAACAAGGAACAGACACCCTCGTAGGTTCTAATTGAACTGATTTGGGCTAGAAACTCTATGAATATCACTGAAGCCTGAATTTTAACAAGCAAAAATCCAGGAGGGAAAAACACTCAGATGATCTTCCACAAGAGGCAAAATACAAGGAAACTTTTCTACACCAATGAACTTTGCCTAGCAACATGATAATTCACAGAGTACTATCCTGCAGACTTGAACGACAACAGACAATTAGCCTAAAAGTTATACCTTTGCTTTTAAATTTCTTCATGTAACTAGGAACACCGGTGTACCAATGTCAATTACAGCAGGGGGCCGTGTTTCACAAGCAGGAAAATTGTAGAGAGATAGAGGTATGCGCCCCAGTTCCTTCTCCACATTGGAAAGACCACCTTTCCCTTCTTTGCTCACTCCCCATACTTCCGGTTAATATTAGTAGCATCAATTCCAAATACTGCTACAACTTTCTCATGTTCCAAAAAATTGACAAGTTCAATTTTTCTCTGGCAAATATTTATCAAGCAGCAAATAATGTGGCACTATGCCAGCCATGATATTAATTAGGCATTATCTTACCTTCAAGAAGTTCACTAGTTAATGGACCTTTGGGTGTGACATATAAAGGTATGATAAGTATAAGGGCCAAAAAGACACCACAAAGAACAAAATTAGGAACAAATTATACATTACTGGCCAGGCACAGTGGCTCACACCTGTAATCCCAGCACTTTGGGAGGCCGAGGAGGGTTGATCACCAGAGGTTGGTAGTTCAAGACCAGCCTGACCAA
>NW_012103887.1:376886-385514 GCF_000951045.1 Mandrillus leucophaeus
AGCCTGGGCGACAGAGCCAGACTCCATCTCAAAAAAAAAAAAGAAAAAAGAAATTAGTGTAAAGTCATGCTGTAAAGGGGTTAGAAGAATATGGGAGTAGTTTGAAGATGTGGCAAGGTCATGTTTGTGAACAATGGAATTCACAGAGAAGAAGAGATTTTCTTGAGCTGTGACTTAGTCAGTTTGGGATGCTGGAATACCACAGACTGGGTGGCTTAAACAACAAAACTTATTTTTCACGCTTCTCGAGGCTGGAAAGTCCAAAGTCAAAGGTGCCATCATGGCTCTTCCTGGTTTGCAAATGGCATCTTCTTGTGGTGCCCTCACATGCTGGAGAGACAGAGAGCTCTGGTTCCTTCATCTCTTATAAGGATACTAATCCCATGACCTTATCCAAACTCAGTTACCTTCCAAAGGTCTTACCTCCAAATAACATCACCTTGGGGATAACAGTTTCAACATATAAATTTTGGAGGAGATGCAAACATTCAGTCGGTAGAAAGATTTTTTTTTTTTGATGTTTAAATTGTATAATTTTTATGAATAAGTTATAAGATGTCAACTATTTAGTCTCAGAATAATGTTTAACTGAGTAAATTGCAAATACATAATGATATAGTAAAAAACACATTGTTTGGGATTCTACCACCTGGGTAGTGCTAGAAATCAACATTTCTGACATTTCCCAAGGAATATTTAATTTATTCGTGAGACTGATGCTAAAAGTCACCAACTCTATGCTGAAACACCCAATACATAGCATCACAGAATTTCAGAACTGGGCAAGTATCCCATCCAACCGTCTCTCCTTTTACAGATGAAGAAACACAGGCCTCATGGAGAACAGAAGATGACTGTTGAAGTCCTTTCTAACCCTGCAGATATATCATCTCAGAAACTAGCTTGCTAAAGTTCATACTATTCTTTTAAATAGTGAACACCATTGTCTGATCCTGATTATGTCATTACTAGTGGGCAACTACTGTTTTTTTATTCATCTGGGTGATAAATGTGAAATAGTACAAGCAGACTATCGCCAGTTCTGCATCAGGTGAGTCCTAATTTATGAGGTAGAAATAAATGTATTTTGAGCTTCTCCTGGGAATGAGAGCCTATCTATAATGTTTCACTCCTGAAACCAGGTTTTATAGAAGAGAGACTGGCATTAATCTTCACCTACAATCCTTCCCACTCATCATTGACAGGTGTAGTTAGTGATACCCACGGCTTTTACACAATGTTGTTTTACCACGACCAAATAGAATTCTAGGAACTGATTGTCCATGACAGGAAATCCTACCTAAACAAAAGGCATTCTAAGGTCAGACAGAAAAATGAGCAGGCCTGAACTTGAGGGAACACAAGAATGACAACAACTGCTACATTTAAACCAAGTGAGGGGGATAAAGAGAAACTGCTGTCAGCATTTAGGGAGCACACCATCCTGGGTGAAGCAGACAGGGCTTGATTCCTGAGAGGTTTGCAATGTGCTTCCTTCTTTAGATAGATGTGGAGAGAATTCTGAATTCAAGTTCAACTGAAATTCTGAATTCTGAATTCATATTCGACTGGAAATATGGCGTTTCCTACCTCGATGTACTTTTCTAAAACTTCCAAATGGGTGTTGACTAAGTAAACATGCATTTCAAAACAGAACTTAGGTAATTCCCTTGGCAAGAGAAACCAGAAATTCGGACTGGGACTCCACAATATGTTTATGAAAATAATCTTATTTCTTGAAATTTTGGGACACCAGAGGTACAGAAAGAAATAGACTGAGAAGTCCTTGAAAAATGGCAAACTAGAAAGAGGAGAGATTTGGAACAATAATAAAACTGCACATAGATCAGGGAAAGTTTCAAGATCTTTGAGGATACCAGTTAACTAATTGGGAATCCCTGTTCTGTAATTATATAGCCTCCCCCCACCACCAATAAAACAAATTCATTTCAACAAGACTGAACCATCAATTTCCTATTTATGTAAGAGGATATAGAAAATTAGGGTGTCAATATTTTAAAATTTATGCATAATTTAAAATTATACATTTTTAGAAAGACTCTGGGTGGTTGTAAAAATTTAAATTCCCTCTCAAAAGATCTCTTTGGAAATCATTAAAAAGGCTTCTATGCTCTGAAAAAAATGTTTGTCAACACCTGGCATGATTTCAAAGAGTGATCCTGCACAGAAAAGTACCAAACAGCTGATATCCACAGAAACACTTCACTGTCAATCATCGAGGATGAGCACCCATTGTAACTGTGAGGTATTCCTGTTGGTCACTTATTTACAATTTCTTCAAGCGACTGTCATAGTCAGCTCAGGTTGCCATAACAAGAATACCATAGACTGGGTGGCTGACATAACAGAAATTTATGTCTCACAGTTCCGAAGGCTGGAAATCCAAAATCAAGGTGTTGCCATATCTGGCGTGTGGTGAGGGGCCCCTCCTAGCTGACCAATGGCTGCATTCTCACTGTCTGTTCATGTGGTGGAGAGCAGAGAAAGTGAGAACAAGGTCTTGTGTCTCTTCTTATAGGGGCACTAATCCCAACCAGGAGGGCTTCACGCTCATGATCAATTTACCTCCCAAGGACCCCATTTCCTAATATCATCTCATTTTAACACATGAGTTTTGGGGAGATACAAATGTTCAATCCATAGCAAGGACATTTATCAACTTCTCCCATAGACCAACACCCCAGTTATTCTTAAACTACCACTAGAAATACACACACACACACACACGTGTGTGTGTGTATATATGCATATTGTGTATATATATGTGTATATATACACTATATATGTTGTATATATACATATATATTGTTGTATATATACACACATATATACACACATATATATACACAATACATATACACATTGTATATACACATATATATACACACACACACACACATTGCTTTTCTAAGACTACTGTCTTAGTCCATTTGGGCTGCTATAACAAAGTATCTGAAACGGGATAATTTATAAACAACAGGAACTTATTTCTCATAGTCCTGGATGGTGGGAGGTCCGAGATCAAGGGGCCAGCAGATTCAGCATCTGTCGAGGGTATGATCTCTGCTTCATAGATGGCACCTCTTTCTGTATTCTCTGACAGAGTCCCCCATTTTCTTACAAGAAAAATTCTTATAAATTTTTCTTTTATAAGAAAATTAATGCCATTCATAAGGGTAGGGCCTTCATGATCTACTCACCACCTAAAGGCCCTACTTCTTAATATTACCGTATTGGGGATCAAGTTTCAACACAAATTTTGGAGGGACATAAATATTTAAACCATAGAAATTACTGTCTCCTAATAGACACTTTGGAATACTTTCCAATAAACTTAAACCAACCAAGATTGTGCTAAAATGAACCAGTCAATGAAATAAAAATTTGCAAACATTTGCAACACTGTGCCCAAAATGTTTTTATCTAATTTAAGGGGAAACAATGCATCTCCCTTTGGGGAATTAAATTCTGTCCAAAGTGTGAGTAAAATATCAAGTTTTAATTCAGAAGGCCAATGGTAAGGAGATTCTTTCTCCACCTTCTCTTTTCTCACCTCTCGTTCGCCTACCCTCCTTGCAAGCACACACAAAGGAAAAAAAAAAGTGGTCTACATTGCCTCATAGATAGGGAACCAGAGGCACAGAGAACTGAAATGCTTCACTGTATTTCATGCATAAAGTGTTTGCTAGAATTAGAATTCACTTTTCACTCTACAAGACCAAACACGAAATAGACTATAGTTACTTTATTGTCATTGAAAATTTAAAATCTATAACACAATGCAGGTAGAATGATGTAAATTACATAAAGATAATCATATAGTATAAAGATATTATAATATAGTATGTAGACATTGTGAATTCCAACCTCCTAAAAATTTAGATCTGAAAACCTCAGATTAAAGAAAAGTCTACTGACTATATAATGAGACTATCTCGGATAATTCATATATATAGTATTCTGGATTGGCAAGACGTTTATTTCTGTTTTTTATCACATTCATTTAGATTTATGGAAGCTGGAAAGATTTCCCTTCTCTTATGGAAATGGAATTAATTGCAGCACTTCAATAATCTCAGTGAAACCCATTTCCCCTGGGGAAATGAGGAAAGAGACCTAGACATAATATAGATAAAACAAATTGACATGGGACGTGAGTGGGAGAGAAATGAGAAAACCATTCTAGACTAAAGGTCTTACACATTTCAGGAATGAGAAGTAATAGAGGGATTTTTATTGGCAGAACTTATTGAATCACATAATTTATAATGTTTAAAGCTATTGGTGACCTTTTCCAAAGCAATTAATTCAGTTACATATTTAGTGGGAGCTACGTCAAGCTTTCAGTAGTCATGCCTGCATACTGAGGTCTTTGAAGGAACAGAATTAAGTACATAAAAGAAGGAAATCATAAAATGTAACATTCTTTCCCAGGTAGCCACAGCTTGTTCTTATTCTGTGCTTCTATTAGCAAAGACCAAGGTCACACAAGTCAGACCACTCACAGTCCTAACAAGGAACAGACACCCTCGTAGGTTCTAATTGAACTGATTTGGGCTAGAAACTCTATGAATATCACTGAAGCCTGAATTTTAACAAGCAAAAATCCAGGAGGGAAAAACACTCAGATGATCTTCCACGAGAGGCAAAATACAAGGGAACTTTTCTACACCAATGAACTTTGCCTAGCAACATGATAATTCACAGAGTACTATCCTGCAGACTTGAACGACAACAGACAATTAGCCTAAAAGTTACACCTTTGCTTTTAAATTTCTTCGTGTAACTGGGAACACTGGTGTAGCAATGTCAATTACAGCAGGGGGCCGTGTTTCACAAGCAGGAAAATTGTAGAGAGATAGAGGTATGCGCCCCAGTTCCTTCTCCACATTGGAAAGACCACCTTTCCCTTCTTTGCTCACTCCCCATACTTCCGGTTAGTATTGGTAGCATCAATTCCAAATACTGCTACAACTTTCTCATGTTCCAAAAAATTGACAAGTTCAATTTTTCTCTGGCAAATATTTATCAAGCAGCAAACAATGTGGCACTATGCCAGCCATGATATTAATTAGGCATTATCTTACCTTCAAGAAGTTCACTGGTTAATGGACCTTTGGGTGTGACATATAAAGGTATGATAAGTATAAGGGCCAAAAAGACACCACAAAGAACAAAATTAGGAACAAATTATACATTACTGGCCAGGCACAGTGGCTCACACCTGTAATCCCAGCACTTTGGGAGGCCGAGGAGGGTTGATCACCAGAGGTTGGTAGTTCAAGACCAGCCTGACCAAAATGGAGAAACCCCATCTCTACTAAAAATACAAAATTAGTCAAGCGTGGTTGTGGGTGCCTGTAATCCCAGCTACTTGGGAGGCTGAGGCAGGAGAATCGCTTGAACCCAGGAGGTAGAGGTTGCAGTGAGCCGAGATCATGCCATTGCACTCCAGCCTGGGCAACAGGGTGAGACTCCGTCCCCCCACCCCCAAAAAAAAGAGGGCAATGATTTAGATGGTCACCCCAATCCTTTCCAGCTCTATCATCATATTCTACCCCTTCATACCAAGAAGACAGATGCTAAATAAGGATTAGGAGCCATAATGTTAATTTTAACCAAAAAACATATATATTCATCTAGTGATACTAGAGCTGAAGAAAACCATGATGATTAGTAAAGCAAGAAATAAAAAATGTTATTTCCCCAGACTTTTTATGGTTGGTTGCAGACAGAAAAACGAGGGAAATTTGCTGATTGAAATAAAAATAAAAATAAATATGTATTACTTACATACTTTGTGAGTGGCCCAGGAAAAACAATCTTTTTTGTTTTTGTTTTTGTTTTTCAGAACAGCTGCAAAAAAGGATTTTTGTTTTGAAGTGAAATGAAATTTTTATCAATAGGAAGACACAACTTACATGTACGTCCTCAGAGTCTGAATTTCAGACCCTCACACGCAAGGCTGGAACCGTTCTACCCTACTCCATTCCCCATTCCCCCTTGCAAGGCCTTGGTGATTCACAGTGTGCCAGGCAAGGAAGAGAAGAAGGCCCCTCTGTATGGGTCCCAAATACTGCAGAGGCTACAGAAGACATCCATGTGTCTACGGCTAATACCCCATTGTTGTAATTCTTAAAATAGGTAGGGTCCCGTTTCAGCTGCTGGGGACCGAGGCATTCTGTGACACTTGGATGAGAATTGCAAAGTATCTCACTGTCAATCAAGTAAATGAATATGTCATCTTCATAGCATCATATCCAAGGCAGCAACAGCTTTCAACAAAAAAGATACCAGAAGTTCATGGGCACTATCAATAATTCTCAATAAGCCTCATGAGAGAGGTGGCTTTACCTGTCCTTAATGCACAGCTCTGTGGGAACAGGGACTTGTTGGTGAGCTTTGAAGCAAAACGGAAAATTAGCTGAACCTCTGAATCAACAGTTCAGAATTGTGGCCACATCTCACATTGTTACTATTGTTCGTAGCAACATAATTATAAAATCGCAGATATAATAATATAATATTGCATTCAGTATTCAGCAGACATTTATTTACAGGGTGCCTGGCATATGCAAAGTACTAAGGTTGTAACAGAGAATAAATGATAAATGTATGAGGTGACAGACATGGTAAGTACCCTGACTTGATCATTATACACCATTTATATGCATGAAAACATCAAATTGTATCCCATAAATATGTACAATTACAATGCATCAACTTTAAAAATAATCAGATTTTTAAAAAAGAGTCCAAAATGCCAGCCTCATGAACCTTACATTTACCAAATTGTTGCGTATCCTGACATTGCAAACTCTGGGGACCAGAAAGAGAGAGCCAGGCCTGGGTGCTCTTACATCCCTGGAAACACAGCAGGAATGATTCAGAAGTCACAGAACTTCATGCCAGTGATTATGCAAATAAATGGCACCTCTGTGGTTTTAAATAGAAGGCAGGAAAATCACTGTCATTTCCAAATTGTAATAAATAATTGATAATCCAAAAGTTGTTCATGTTGCTTAATAGTAACCACTGTGCACCACACTCTGACTTTCTAGAGGTCTTAAAAGCTCATCCAATATATAGCATTACTCACTGAGCAATTAATACTTTAACTTATGTTTGAGTATTTTTTAAATTTCCAAATAATTTGAACAAATAATTTCTCAAAAGAACATATCTCCTTTTAAAAATATGACATTAGGCCAGGGGTGGTGGCTCCTACCTGTAATCCTAGCACTTTGGGAGGCCAAGGTGGGCAGATCATTTGAGGTCAGGAGTTCAAGACCAGCCTGGCCAACATGGTGAAAGCCTATCTCTACTAAAGATACAAAAATTAGCTGGCTATGGTGGCATGCACCTGTAATCCCAGCTACTTGCAGGCTGAAACAGGAGGATCGCTTGAACCTGGGAGGCAGAGGCTGCAGTGAGCTGAGACAGCGTCTCTGCACTCTAGCCTGGGCAACAGAGTGAGACCCTATCTCAAAGAAAAAAAAAAGACATTAATTCTATTTATTGATGAAAAACCTTGAAAGTCACGTTTTCAAGAACGCTCTTTCTGGTCACAACTAGCTATGTGACTGGGCTCAGGGCATTCAATAACCTCAGCTTCCTCAGCTATGAAATGAACGTATTCCGGTGAATAATCATGACGTTTCCATTAGGCTATATGATCTTTTAATGCTAAGTAGATCAGTGCAGTGGGTGTGGATTGACTCTGCCCTATGATGCAGTAAGAGATGGAAGGCTAAATGCAGTGGTTGGAGCAGAAAAGGATGAGATAGATATAAACACACAAATGGGTCAGGAGATGGAGGACCTGTGGTATAAAGGCCTAAAATGAAGCCTTAATATCATATGTGCCTTGACATCTTGGAAAAACTGCCTAAGTGCAATTTTCCCTCCCCATGGGGCTCCTCTAGATCCCATAGCCAAACAACCCTCCTTATTAAGAAGTGCAGGCCCAGTTCCTGCTTTTCTCTGAGTGGCAGCCTTCCGTTCCCTTCCAGTCCATGAAATTATTCAAATAAGCCAGTCACATTCTCCCATGGAACTAGGGTTCACCTCAACCTCTTGTTACTACAAAGCCCGCCTCCCACATCCCCTGCTTGTTCACCGTGTTCCCAAGTGCAGCCTCTGTGTGGATGTTCCCGGTGCAGTGGCTTCCTCCTGCAGGTTGTGAATGTATGTGATTACTAAACTGCTGTCAATGTTATCTGTCCAGCGGCAGGTGCCATTTACTTGGCCATCTCCATAATCCCTCCCTCCTTCAACCAATGGGATACAGAAAAGCAATCAAAACAAACTCGTTCATGGGTCAACTTAAAACACACCGTTGATTCTGAGTGTACAGAAAATACTAAGGTAAATGGTATCCAAGTGAGTGCAAGGCAGCCGAGAGACCAAGAAGATACAGAGGGAGGTTTCTGTAGGCAGGTGGAGGAGAGCCACAGCGGGTATAGGTAGCCAGAGGCAGTCTTATGAGATCAACATCTAACCACAGGATGCAGCCTCCAAGCAAGACGGCTGGGGTTAGGGACAGGGCTCCAAAGTTTGCACAGGTCAGAGAAGCAAACTGAAGGAAGGAGTTGGACCCATTACCAA
>NW_012103887.1:388919-389757 GCF_000951045.1 Mandrillus leucophaeus
TATATATATAAAAAATAAAATATTATCAATAGCTTATAATGGGTACACTTCCTACAACTCCATCAATCTGCTTCCAGCCAACTTCCCTGTCTCTGAGAAACATGAAGTGCCTGCTTAGGAATTTATATTTTGAACTGCAATGGCTCCAAAGGGTACAACTATAGCATGTTGGATAAAACCAACAGGGCTTGTCTCTGGCACTTCTCTGGCTTATTCTGTAAGAGCTCAAAATAGAGTATCTCTGTTTATTTGTCAATATCTGTCAAGTACACAGGTATAGAAAAGACCATATTGATCTGAATAAGGTGGGCTCTAGATTGATTAGCCCAGGAACGAACTTTTGGCAACAGGTGGACCTGTGTGGAAACCACTCCTTATTGCATTCAGTATTCAGCAGACATTTATTTACAGGGTGCCTGGCATATGCAAAGTACTAAGGTTGTAGCAGAGAATAAATGATAAATGTATGAGGTGACAGACATGGTAAGTACCCTGACTTGATCATTATACACCATTTATATGCATGAAAACATCAAATTGTATCCCATAAATATGTACAATTACAATGCATCAACTTTAAAAATAATCAGATTTTTAAAAAAGAGTCCAAAATGCCAGCCTCATGAACCTTACATTTACCAAATTGTTGCGTATCCTGACATTGCAAACTCTGGGGACCAGAAAGAGAGAGCCAGGCCTGGGTGCTCTTACATCCCTGGAAACACAGCAGGAATGATTCAGAAGTCACAGAACTTCATGCCAGTGATTATGCAAATAAATGGCACCTCTGTGGTTTTAAATAGAAGGCAGGAAAATCACTGTCATTTCCAAATTGTAA
>NW_012103887.1:392152-393775 GCF_000951045.1 Mandrillus leucophaeus
GCCTCCAAGCAAGACGGCTGGGGTTAGGGACAGGGCTCCAAAGTTTGCACAGGTCAGAGAAGCAAACTGAAGGAAGGAGTTGGACCCATTACCAAGACAAAGACTGAGTCACAGAGGGCAGATACAAATGAGTCAATGGATGCTCAATCTAAGGAAAAAAACAGAACTTTGAAGACTCAGATTGAATCGTGGGATAAAATATTAGCAGCCAGGTCACCCTGATCTCAAGTTACTTCCCTTTTCCTCCTCCCTATTTTTGTCTTTTTTTAGACAGAGTTTCGCTCTTGGAGTGCAATGGCGTAATCTCTGCTCACCACAACCTCCGCCTCCCAGGTTCAAGCAATTCTCCTGCCTCAGCCTCCCGAGTAGCTGGGGTTAAAGGCATGCACCACCATGCCCGGCTAATTTTATATTTTTAGTGGAGATGGGGTTTCTCCATGTGGGTCAGGCTGGTCTCGAACTCCCGACCTCAGGTGATCCACCTACCTCAGCCTCCCAAAATGCTGGGATTACGGGCATGAGCCACCGCGCCTGGTCTCCCTGCTTTTTAATATTCAAGACAGACTTGTTTCCAGAGGCCGAATAGAGCTGATCTCTCCAGGAAGTTTCAGAAGAGCTCAAGCGGAATTGTGAGTCACGAAAAAATTAGAACGAGGGCCACTTGCATTTTCATCTCATTTTAATCCTGTTATTGTTCCAAGGATTAACACCAAATTTTCAAGACTGTTATTCACCTATTTTTAAAACTATTTTGCAGCGTCTATGTGTAGCTCTGGCATCATGCCAGGTTTTTGTGATTTTTCAAAATAATTGGGTGCCTCATTAAATCTGTCAGCTAACCCCCTTAAGATCACGGAGTTAGGTATCGCCAAGATCACACACTTATTCCATTCTTTAATTTTTGAAAGTGGCTTTTATCAGGATTATCTTGGCTCCATAATTGGCTAAATCTCTCCATTCTTTTTCCTTTAATTTAAAAACTCTATCCAGTTCTTAGTCACTATTGAACATATTCATTGCTTGAGCTTTTCCATTTGGGGCCAGGCCTATTTCACCTATATTAGCTTTCCTCAATGTATTTTATAAAGATTTCTGGAGGTCGTCCGTATTCTTCCACACTTTGTAGGACTAAGATACGTATTTGAAATATTCATTCATTCAACTAACATTTATTTGTGGCACACCTGAAATTTGCTAAGCATTGGATAGAAACTTCAGGAACCTGGTGAAGAATGCAGTTTTATTTTACAGAGTGTTAAGTATTCCTTTTGGATACAAAATGTGACAACAAAACCAAGACAAATTCTTTTTCTTCCTTTCCCTAAAACCTCCTCAGATTCTGGATCTAGGATTATACTTACAAGACCAATCCTAGAATTCAGATATTTGGCCTCTGTGTGTACCATGATTAAGCAACTAAAGTCTGGGTCTGCCTGAGTTAAAACCAGTGCTTTACTAGTCCCACAAATCCGGAAATCATTCAGATTCATTTTTCTTCCCTGGAGACCTCTGCCTCCTAACCTCTGCCTTTATCTCCAGGTGCACTCGCCAGGCTACCTGCACAGCTGCTCTGTACCTGTCCTCAGACGTGCCCTGAGATTGGGTGTCTTACTTCAGGATCCT
>NW_012103887.1:394240-403557 GCF_000951045.1 Mandrillus leucophaeus
TCTTCAAAGAGCATTTTTATTTTTATTCTACTATTTATTTATTTTTATCATTATTATACTTTAAGTTCTAGGGTACATGTGCACAACATGCACGTTTGTTACATATGTATACATGGTAGCACACACATTTTTCATTTCACATACCACTATCCTGTCCTCTGATTTCTCTCTTTAGCATAGAATCTATTGAATGTTCTGTTATCTCTCCAAGGATATTAACTACAAGGTTTTTGAAGCATTCTTTTTTTCCTACCCTTTTCCCTCTATTTACACTTCTGAAAATTTAACTTCAGCTGGTTTGTTTTAGAATATGCCTTTCCTTTTAGAGATTGCTCTAAAACGTCTGATTCTAGAATGTTTCTAAAATTCTCTCTCGTCATTCGTATTTAAAACGAAGCCATTAAAAAGCTGACCGGACTGTTGAGCACACTAGGGGTCTTGCTAGCCGGTGGACCTTAATGTTGGATGACTGGGCAGTGAGAGCTTTTTTATTGAGACACACCCAAAGTCACTGTCTAGAGGACTTTTCTGCCTTCTGGTGGAAAAGAACTGCCCAAGCCCGCCTGCCATTCAGCATTCTGGGAGCAGAGCTGGGAAGAGAGCTGAAGCTTCCATAATTCAGTGCTAGACTTCAGCTTCATCTCCCGCAGTCAGCCCTGTCTGTCTCCTCACCCTAGAACAGGGTATCTCAACCGTGGCACTATTGGCATCCTAGGCTCTAGCCCTGTGGGAGACTGTTCTGTGCACTGTAGGATGTTTAGCAGATCCCTGACCTCTACCCACTACATGCCAGGAGCACACCCCCAAGTTGTGCCAATGAAAAATGTCTCTAGACATCTGCCAATGCTCCCTGGGGTGGGCTGTTGCCCAACAGGGTGCTTGGGCTCCCTGAGGCCTGAGTTCTTCCAATTGTTCCTCCAGTTACAAAGTTCTAAGCTCCTCTAGAAGCAAAGGGTAGGTGTGGTTGCCCGAAGCTAGGAGATATGAGAGGGAAAGTGGGAGGTGTAAATGTCACAAATGAAGATTTTCCTGCAATTTGGCCTGGTGTTATCCTTGCTCTCCGTGGTACCTAGAGCCCCCAGTCATGTGCCATTATGGGACTCTAACAGTTGCTGCTCAATGACACCTGCAGCCACTGAGTTTAGCTTTGTCCCTCTGCTGGATCAGTTTCCACTCCTCCAACCCCTACGTATTCCAAAAATGTGTGGACACCTCTAGCCCGCTCCTGACTCCTCACCTCTTCACTACTGACCTTGTCTTTTATGCCTTTCACTGGCATTTACATGGACTTGTGGAAGGGGGCAGAGAGAAGCCCCAGGCCCAATGCCCCATGTTTAACTAGAAATCTGTACTGTTACTTTACAAATGTGATTCCTCATTTATTTGTTTAGGTAAGTGTATAATGAATTTCTTCAGTAGTTATTCTAGAGATTCTGATTAATTATACAGAGCGATATTGATTACTTATATCATTTTTTCTTTTCCCAACTCAGATCAGATATCTCATGTTCCTGGGAGATTAGTTTTAACAGTTTAAGAAGTAAGGAAGAGTTGACAGACTCGTGGGTCTCTTTTTAAAAAATCTCTTTTGTAACCAGCCTAGAAGCCTTGGCTGAACACGATAGGAGGGCTGTGGAGGTGGCATAAGCTCCAGTCCAAGGCTCCCTTTTGTGGAAACGTGGGTAGACGCCTCCTGGCGGATGCCTACAGCAATACCTGGAGCATGCCAGCAAGTAAAAATAAACCTGGAAGAGCACTGGGTTCAAGCCCACGTTCCATCCATCCCAGAGGGCCCTCGAGCAAAGCCTCCTGCCCAATCGCATGTTTTAATCATAATAGATTATTCCAGGTGGTAAGAGCAGTAATACAATCATCACACAGTTTGCCAAAGCATTTTCCAAGAATAATTGCCAGAAGTGTGCATTCAGCTTGTGCATCCATATGCTCCTGGTAAGATTTAGAAAGCAAGGAAAAGGGATGAGAAAAAGATTAAATCAGGAAAATTGAAAAAGAAGGAGACAAATTGAAAAGGGAAGAAATTGAAAGAGAAAGGTGATTCCACTGATGAGTGGGCGATCTGCTACTCTTTGAACCATAAACACATTTCCTCTATCTAAATGCATCAAAGGTATTCCCAATTCAATGCATTGGTTTTCCACAACCCAATCTATGAATTTTCAAGTGTATTTGTACACTGCTGTCTGAACAACACAAGAGCAAGTCCTTCAGCATTGTCCATCAGTGTAGCCATTTAGGACAGTGCACTCAAAATCGGTTGGCAAACACAGGGCATTATGAGGCTGAAATAACTGTAGCTCATTCTTCCTGAACCTCATTACTTTTGGCAGTGCCTCTATTGGTAAGTGACATGAGTTGGATAGCACACAGGAACAGATATATGTTTTTAAAAATAAACTCAGGGACCTTGAGTATCACACAATCTTAGTAATCCACCTCTTTTCCTTTAGAACTCTGCTTAAGCCTCACCCTGCTGAGAGACCTGGTGCCAGCTCCGCCCACCTCCACTGGCTCCATTTATTAATGCTGGTCCCTGCATCCCTGATCCTCTCACTAATCCTAAGCTTAGAGTGGCCTTTCCTCTCCCATGGGGCCAATTCCTACCGAACTTCAGTTAGTCCAGGTAGAGTGGGGCTCTCGGTCTAGAACACAGGCAAACTCATGCCCTCGGTCTGACTAACACTATATTTTTAAATTGGACCCAAGAAACAATAGAAATACATTCCTTCCATTTACCTTGGGATGCAGAAATCCTCTCTCTTTTAATGATCTTGAGGTCATTTTGTTCCTTGCATTGCAAATCCTACAAGGATAAAACTTTTATCTTGAATCTACTTACTTAAACTTCCTTTTTTAACAAGACGAAATTTAAGCCATACTCCCATGGTGGAAACAAAAACTGAAGCGCTTTTCTCCATCCTAATGTCCTTGGAAATTGTACTTGTAATTCAGAGATCAATGATCTGTCTTCCTTTAAAGAAAATAAGCACCAACTGGAGCTCTAGTAAGTTTTCTTTCCTGTTTCCAGGGGAGGTTTTTGTCCTATGTCATGAGAAACACAGAGTACCTGACACGCAGAATGACTGTGAAGCAGTGTTCATAGAAATAAAACCCTCTGTGCACACACATCCTATCCCTTTTTTTTTTTTGAGACGGAGTCTCGCTCTGTCGCCCAGGCTGGAGTGCAGTGTCACGATCTGGGCTCACTGCAAGCTCTGCCCCCTGGGTTCATGCCATTTTCCTGCCTCAGCCTCCCGAGTAGCTGGGACTACAGGCTCCCGCCACCACACCTGGCTAATTTCTTGTATTTGTAGTAGAGACGGGGTGTCACCGTGTTAGCCAGGATGGTCTCGATTTCCTGACCTCATGATCCACTCGCCTTGGCCTCCCAAAGTGCTGGGATTACAGGTCCCATCCCTTTTAACTTCTGCATGGCTCCTATTTTAAGTATCGCTGCAGTGGCTGAAGCATTCATCATTTCTGACCTGGGTGGAACATGAACCTGAGTATTTTCTGTTGGCGGGAACTTATGTGGCTAAAATGTCTCCTTTATAATGTGGAGTTAAAAAGTTCAAAATCTTGAACAGATCTAAAAAGTTCAAAATCTTGAACCTTTAAAGTATTATTTAATGTGATCCTCACCCAAGAATGACCTCCAAGTTTCCTGACATACTTGATGGGGGAGACTGGTGTCACACGAGGACCAGCAAAAAATCTGTACTGAATTGAAATTTGTATGCCTCAAAATTGTTTTACAAAAGGAAATCAAATGTGAAAATGTATCTGGACGCTCCATAGTTCAAACAATTCCCATTCAATGCATTAAGGCTTTCCAGTGGCCTCCCATAGCAGGATTTGTCCAACACTTCTGTGACGGTTCATTTTATGTGTCAACTTGACTGTTTCGCAGGAGTGCCCAGGTATCCGGTTAAACATTATTTTTGGGTGTGTCTGTGAGGGGCTTTCTGGAAGAAATCAGCATTTGAATGGGGGACTGAGTAAAGCAGACTGCCCTCCCCACTGTGGGTGTGGCTTATCCAACCTGTTGAGGGTCTGAACAGAACAGAAAGGTGGAAGAAGTAAGGATTCTTTCTCTGCTGGAATGCTTGAGCTAGGACATTGGCCTTGGAGTGGGATGTACATCAGCATCGTTTCTGGTTCTCTGGACTTTGGAATCAGACTAATTACACCACCAGCTTCCCTGCCTCCAGCTTGCAGATGGCAGATTATGGGACTTAACCTCCACAATCACGCAAGCCAATTCTTTATAACGTGTGTGTGTGTGTGTGTGTGTGTGTGTACACACACTACTGGTTCTGTTTCTCTGGAGAACCCTGACTACTAGAATTTCTTACAATGGCCTACCCAAGGTCACATATGATCTCACTCCTGCTGATCTCCCCAGATTATTTCCTACAGCTTCCCCCTCCCCAGCTTCCTGCTGTCCTCAAACAAGCCAGGATTACTACCAATTTAGGGCTTTTCCACTTATTTCTTAAGCCTAGAGTGCCTTCAACTGTATTTTATCATGGCTTTTGATTTCTGCCCAAATTACGGCATCTCATATAGGTTTTCCTTGAACAGCCAATCTGAAAAGAAGTTCCTAACCCCATCTGTATCCAGGCTCTCTCTCGCTGTTTTCCAGTGGTTGAGGTCTTTCAGTTCTTACCCACTATCTCTTCAAATATTTCTTTGTTCTCAACTCCCATTCTCCTCTCCTCTAGACTCCAGTTACCTGTGATTAGATAATTTGATATTACTCTCAGGTCTCAACTAGCCTGTTTCATTTTTTCACTCTTTTCCTGTCTATTTTACAAATTGGATAATTTCTATTCACTTGTTCAAATTGACTAATCCCTTCCTCTGCTATGTCATGTTTGCTATTAAGCCCATCAAAAAAAATTCTCTATTTGTGATATTGCACTTTTTATTTCTAGCACAGCTATTTGGTTCTTTATTATTTCTATCTCTCTAAGATTTCCTTTCCTTTTTTATTCTTTTATTGTCCATTTTTCTGCTGAATCCCTTAACTTATATACATATGTATGTGGGTGTGTCTGTGTGTATGTGTGTCTGTGTGTGTGTAATCTGTCCAATAATTCCATCTGGTCCATCCCTTGGTCTGCTTCTGTTGACTATTTTCTCTGTTGACCTTATGTTTCTTCACATAATTCATCAATTTTTATTGTGGTTCAGATATTATAGGTAAAGTATTATTACAGACTAAAGTAAATAATAATGAATGACCCCCCCCCAAAAAAAAAGGATACACTCCTTCTTCTCTCAAGGCTGAGTTAGCTAATCTGCAGTTGAGATGGTTCTGAACTTAGTCTAGCTTTAGTTAGATTCAGTTGACTGCTAACTATGAAGTTTGAAGACATGATAGGACTTTCTCTTTAGCAAGATTGGGTATCTGCACATTGTCAAGACTCTGAAAATATTGTTCTCCTTAAAAGCCCAGACACCAAATTTCTAAGCTCTGGAAATCTCTATCTACTTGTCAGTCCATCTGTCAGTTTTTTTGTTGTTGTTGTTGTTTTGTTTTGTTTTTTTTTTAGGGAGATGGGGTTCTCAGAGAGTTGCTTTTTTGTTTGTTTGTTTTGTTTGTTTGGTTGGTTTCGGTCCAGTACCACTTCTAGTTTTGTGTTCCTCCAAAGTAGTGTTCTCTCTTAGCATTACTGTCTGCCTGTCAGCCTTTAGGGTCTCTAGGGTGTGTTCTGTGAAGACCAACATTACTTTGGTGGAATTATTCTCAGCTTTCCCGCCCAACTCTAGCCCTCACAGGACTTCAGCAGCGTACTTGGTGAAGGCCCGAAGTGCCTCTAAGGGATTTCTTTCCTCTCTCCTGCTCTACCTCTAGACTTCAGCAGCCTTCTGCCTTGTCCTTAAAAATAAGTCCCTCATATCTCAGTGAAAATTGGTTCAGCAAACCTGCTCTGATTCCATCATTTGGCACTGTACCCCTGTGCATTTGGTGAAGGTCCCTGGAAAAGAGCGGGCAGACAGATGCAGAGTCTTTGTGTCTGGAGCTCCTTGAGACTCTAATCCTTCCTGCCAGCTCACATGCAGCCACCAAAGTTGGGCTGGTTTCTCTTCTCCTATTAGTCCACCAGGAATAAAAGCAACTGTGGATTTCTTCTCTCATGGAAATGCCTTGCCACTTTCCGGAATTTAGTTTATTGTCTCTTTTTGCATACTCAGCTCTGATGGGTTTGAGATGTTACAATGCTGTAGAGTGTCTGGCTTGATACTAAGGTTAGAGTGGAAGTGATAGTCTCTTGTCCTTCCTACATCTAGCCAGATAGAAAAGTTCCCACCACATCTTTGTCATCTTTATATTTTCATCATCTGCACTGGTACTGGTACTTGTTAGTCACTCAATAAATGTTTTGTTGCATATGTAAAAAAGTAAACAGTGATATTAACTAGACCCTAATTGGTAGTATTAACCAGACACCTAACTGGTAAAAGATTAGTTCAATCTAAGTATGCCCAGAATTTTTTGAAGAGGCAAAGATTACACAAATAAAAGAATTTTTTTTTTTTTTGAGGCAGAGTCCCGCTCTGTCGCCCAAGCTGGAGTGCAGTGGTGCGATCTCAGCTCACTGCAAGCTCCGCCTCCTGGGGTTCACGCCATTCTCCTGCCTCAGCCTCCCGAGTAGCTGGGACTACAGGCGCCGCCACCTCGCCCAGTTAATTTTTTGTATTTTTAGTGGAGACGGGGCTTCACCATGTTAGCCAGGATGGTCTTGATCTCCTGACCTCGTGATCCGCCCACCTCGGCCTCCCAAAGTGCTGGGATTACAGGCGTGAGTCACCGCGCCCGGCCAAATAAAAGAATTTTTAAGGTCGTTTATAGTAATGCTGCCACTCTAACACAACTATGTACATGGAACTGATATTATTTATTATGATCTTATAACACTGATGTCTGTCTGAATTGTGCAGATGAAGAAAAATAATATAATCTATGCAGATATAATTACAACATTAGCTGAGGTGGGAAAGGTAAACTCTAATGTATTTAAGTGGAAAACACACAAATTAAGTTAAATTTTTTTTTAATGGAAGAGTAGAACTGGTTCATTAATCATGACTTTTCCAGGTTTAAAATGAATACAATTATATTACTAGTAAAACCTCATTACGGCCCATGGAAATGCCCTGTGGTTACACTCAGTATTTCCTCCCAATCTCATGATTGACTGTGGAAAACTGCAAGTCTAGGTTTTCCCTGGTTCATATTAGGCTGAGAAATTAGACTGAATTATCCGTAACATCTCCCTTTTAAATATGTACTTTCAGATAACATCACAACCACAATACTGAGGAGATATTTCCTTATCCAGGATGGAATGTTTATTCAAATTAACTTTGGCAGAGCAAACATGCTTCTATATTATCTGAATAGCTACTTGGTTTTACTGACAGAAATGAGGAACACAGTCAGAGCAGTCAGTGTACTATGAGTGCACTTACGGCATCAAATACCACAAGCAAGCCAAGGCTGGCTCAGCAGAGCAATTTTTGAGACATCCCTCCCCATAAAGACCGAATATAGCTGGCCCCCATTCAGCTCTGGTTGGGGGAAAAGTAGATTATTAAGAAAACACTTCAGATGTGGCCACAGCCACATATTAATAGCCACAGTCCAGCAATAATGCTTTGACCTGGGGCTGATAAAACATGGTTGAGTACCTACTAATTTAGATTATGAGCTAAGAAAGTTGTCTATTTTTTCACTCTGAGGAAAGGTAATATTTAGTAGGAACAGTTTGTGCAATGAGTCATTTTCATCCATAAAAATATACACTATAGCACACCCCTAACAGGATACTTGTTTAGATGTTCTTAGACTTGGTCACCCTGGCTTCCTTTTTGCATCCTATGGTAGGCTCCTATGATTTGATTCTTTAAAATCCTCTATGGTAGGAAACGTTGGTGACCCCTGAGGCTGTCTTTCTCTCTTTCATAGCAATTACGATCAACTGGTAGATCTTTAGTAATGGCCCCAGATGGAAAAACAGGAGCTAAAAGCAGGCAGGATATTTATTCATATAAGCATCTCAAGGAACTTCTTTTTCTAATGATTCCACAGATCCCTACTTTGAACAATAGCTGGGAGAGAATCAAGCAAGCTCTTTTAACAAGGCAGGGTGCAAGCACTGCCATTCCAGGAGACATGTTAGCTGCAACTATCCACTCATCTCTAACCATCACTTGCATGAACATTACTCAAAGAGATACATCAACCAAAGAAATCAAACCAGTAAAAGAAAGATGTATTTGTTTAGTAGAGGTCTAGCAGCTGAGGCAAAACCTATCAATAATTCTGATGAAGACTCAGTCATTTATTTGGAGCGTCTAATGAATCTAAGCAGGTGCCTTATACAGGCGTGTGTGGGTTAAATCACAGCTGTAAAGTGCCATGCTAATAGATGAGAGAGTGTGTGATTGTAGCAGAGATACTAGGGCATCCAATTATATTTATCACCTGCCTCCTATTAAAGCTTTTTTCTGTTCTTAACTCTTGTGTTGGTAGTGGCAACATAGAGGTTACAGTGAGCTTCGTCCTAAAGAACCTGGAAATAATTGAAGTATGAGTCAGACTTTAGGAGATCAGCTCAGAATGGATCAGAGCTCAGAAGAACCTTGGGACCTCATTCGTCCGAGGTCCTAATACAGATCAACGATCAAAATAGTCTATCAAGGGTTCAGCCTAAACACAATTAACTTGGAGCAACTCTTGGCATTAGTATATTTAGCTCTTGATAAAGCCTGAGAGGTTAATATGATTCTAGACAACGATTCACAGGCAGAGATATATCTTTCCAGCCAAAAAGAAAAAATATAGTTCTTAAAGAAGAGTAGGAAATGGCTTAGAAGTGATAGTTTTATTTCCAATTCTCAATTCCCCGTCTCATTTTGCTAAATGGGTTTAAGGAGCAACGATGACAATCTGCTAAGATTTGCATACTCAAGCAACAGTATGAATCATTGCAAGCATCCTCTTTTGTTGCTTCATTTTATCTTAGTCAATGTCCAGACAATCAGGGTGTATTGAGCCTCTTCTCTGATAAAAGTATTTTGAAGAAAAACAAAAGAATGTAATGTTCTTTCTTTCCCAAGGGACTTAAAATGTACTACCCGGCATACAAGTATTTACATCTTAAAATGAAAAACAGTGGGGCCGGGCGCGGTGGTTCCAGCCTGTAATCCCAGCACTTTGGGAGGCCGAGATGGGCGGATCACGAGGTCAGGAGATCGAGACCATCCTGGCTAACACGGTGAAACCCCGT
>NW_012103887.1:404562-409649 GCF_000951045.1 Mandrillus leucophaeus
AAAAAAAAAAAAAAAAAAATCAAGTATGCACTTTGAACAAGCCAGGGTGTAAGCACTGCCATCCCAGGGGATATTTCAGTCGTGACTTTTCACTCATCTCTAACCATCACTTGTATGTACATTACTCAAAGAGATACAGCAACCAAAGAAATCAAACCAGAAAAAGATGCATTTGTTTAGTAGAGGTCTAGTAGCTGAGGCAAAACCTACCAATAATTCTGAAAGATACTTAGTCATTTATCTGAAACCTTTAATGAATCTTTTGGTTCTGAAAAGTTTTACTGAGTTGCAGCTTCAGTTTTTTCTCCTTTTTGTTATTTGATTCTCTTCTTCAGGAATAGCAAATATTTGTTTGTTGATTCACTTTGTCTTCCATATTTACCATTAAAAAAATCATTTTAACTCTTTGCTCATGTTATCTTTGTTTTGCTTGCTGTTCTCAATGCTGTCACAGTGATACTTCCTGCCATATTTTCAAAAATCTTTAATTTCCCTTGGGTTTTTTCCAAACAGGACTTTATAGTTGATGTTTGTATTTTTTTTTTCTACTTATTGCCTGAGCTTGATCAGCTCATATTTCATCTTCTTCCATTGCTTCACATTTTTCACGACCTCTTATACGCATGGCTTCAGTTTTTGTTTTCTTGAAACTTGTTGCTTTCTTTAAAAAACGAACATAAGCCAATATTTTAAACACAGATATTTTGCATTGGGAAGATTTTTTAGGTGCACGTTTTCTATCTGACATTTATTTTTGGTTTTTCTAATCTTTTCCACATTACTTCCCTGCAGAACCTGTTCTTTGTTCTCCTCACCCTACCCCACCACTCAATTTATCACTTGTCTTCACAGGAAGTGAGTTGTTTCAGGTGCAGCCATTTACAGGTTGTTAGTGAGGTTCTTTGTGGTGTAGAATTGGGTGAAGGCAGCTACAGAGGGCTCAAGGGCAGATCCTCTTTCACCACAGAGCTCACAACTATGGCTACGGCTGTGTCATTTCTCATTCACCCATACCCACCGAGTATCCCTTTTCCACCAGCCCACACGCCTCCCCACCGCTCCCAACAACCGGTGGCTGTTTTGCCCCTCCTGCTTCGCCACCAGCACTGAAGATCTACCTTCTGTCGGCTTTGTCTACGAAGTGCCACGTGGCACATCCTGACTAGGTGTCTCTGCACGCCTCCTTTTGACTTCTTTCACTGCACTTGTCCACTCTTGCTCAGACATCGGCATTTAGGATGGCACACGCCTTCTAGTTCCACTGAAAAGAAATCTTATGTTTCCTGTTTCTAATCTCCTTATTTTCTTAAGATAAAAATGGAAGCGGGATCCCTTTACTCCACCAGAAAAGGAACACATACCCACAGCTATTCATTTGGGGACTTCCAACCAGGTACACACCTTCCCCATAGTCAAGTGCCCACTTTAAGCGGTTCCTTCGCCACTGAAGACAATAGGCAATGTGAAAGGCAGCAAGATCCCACAACTTCTTCATAATATAGTGTATATAATCTATACAATATAAAATATAACTTTATAATGTAATATAATATAATTACACAGCAATACACTGGAGAACACGGAAAAGAATTAGGAAAAAAGATTTTACTTCTTTCAGTATCCAAGAGAGCTCACAGAGCATCATTTAGGGTCAAAAAGAGGAGCAGAGTTCGGTTACAGTGAAGAATGGGTGTTGGTTCCCCTTGATTTTCCTAATGTTTCTTTGTTCTTTGAGGGAAGGTAAAGAACAAATGAATTTTGTGTAAACACGCCCAGTGTTGAAATTGTATGACAAAAAAAATGGTCTTCTAACAAAGATAATAATAACATCTGCTGAGCACTTAGCTATGTATCATGTACCTATGTCCTATGTATTTTTTGTATTAAAGCTTTATTGTGACAAAACTATAGATCGGCATGCAGCTATAAGATATGATACAGCGGGAGCCTTTGTACTCTAGCCAACCTCTTCCAATGGTAACATCTTGCAAAAGTGTAGTAAAATATCACAACCAGGATGCTGAAATTGGCAGAGTAAAGACAGAACTTTTCCATTACTACAAAGATCCCATTTATTGCCCTTTGTATCACCATAGCCACCTTCCTCTACTTCATCCCTTACAACAGTCCTAAAAGCCACTAATCTGTTCTCCGTTTCTACAATTTTGTAATTTCAGGAATTTTTACATAAGTATAGAATTATATGATATGTAAACTTCTGAGATTAGTTTTTTCACTCAGCCCAATTTTCTAGAGATGCACCCAGGTTGCTGTGTGTATCAACAGTTTATCCCTTTTTATGGCTGAGTGGTATTCCATGGGATGGAGTTACCACAATGTGGTTAACCAATCCCCCATGGAAGAATATCTGAATTCCTTCCAGTTTGGGGTTTGTTGTGGGTTAAGTTGTGCACCAAGAATTTACATGGTGAAGTTCTCATTCCCAGTTTCTCTGAGAGATCACCTCAGAACATGATCTTACTTGGAAATAGAGTTGTTGCTTCTATCATTAGTTGAGATGAAGTCATACTGTAGTCAGGTGGGCCTCTAATCCAATATGACTGGCTTACATATAAAAAGGGTACATTTGGACATAGGTGGGCACACAGGGAAAATGTCATCTGAAAATAAAGGCAAAGATCATGGTGATGCACCTACAAGCCAAGGAATGCCAGTGATTGCTGGAATCTTTCCAGAAGCCAGAAGAGCGGCATGGAACACATTCTTCTTCAGGGCCTGCTGATACCTCAATCTCAGGTTTCTAGTCTGCAAAACTATGGGGCAACAAATTTTCTGCTAATTAAGCCACGCAGTCTGCTGTACGTTAAGTAGTTCTAGCAAATGAACACAAAACTACTGCCATTAAAGCTGCCACACATTTGTGTACAAGTTTTTGGTTTTTGTTTCTTGAGATAGGGTCTTGCTCTGTCACCTAGACTGGAGTGCAGTGGTGCAATCACAGCTCACTGCAGCCTGGACCTCCCATGCTACAGCAATCCTCCTGTCTCAGCCTCCTGAGTAGCTAGGACTACAGGTGTACATCACCATGCTTGGCTATTTTTCTTTCTTTTCTTTTCTTTTTTTTTTTTTGATAGAGACAGGATTTCACTATGTTGCCCAGGCTGGTCTCGAACTCCTGGGCTCAAGGAATCTTCCTGCCTCAGCTTCCCAAAGTGCTAGGAGGGATTACAGGCATGAGCCACTGTACCTGGCATGTGTGCAAGATTTTTTGTAGATATATGTCTTCAGTTCTCTGGGATAAATGCCTAGGAGTGCAAATGCTGTGAGGACAAAATGATAGTTGCAAGTTTACTTTTCTAAGAAACTGCCAAACTACAGATGACTCTTGAAACACAAGGGTTTTAACTATTCAGGTCCATTCATATGCGGATTTTTTCAATAAATATACTACAAAGGTTGTTAGAGATTTGTGACAATTTGAAAGCTCACAGATGAACCACGTAGTCTAGAAATACCAAAAACAATTAAGAAAAAGTTAGGTATGTCATAAATGCATGAAATATATGTAGATACTAGTCTATTTTATCACTTACTGCCACAAAATATACACAAGTCTATTATAAAAAGTTAAAATTTATCAAAATTTGCCCACACAAACACTTACAGATGGTACGTGGCACCATTTTCAGTCAAAAGAAATATAAACAAACTTAAAGATGCGGTATTAAATTATAATTGCATAAAATTAACTGTACTCCACACTGTACCGCTGTGATAATTTTGCAGCCACCTTCTGTTGCTATTGTGGTGAGCTCAAGTGTTGTATCCATTTAAAACGCTATTTATCCCCACAAGGCAGTTCGTCTCTCCAGCAAATTGCCTATCACAGCAAAAAGTGATATTTTCTGGTTCTTGTGTATTTTTCATCATGTTTAGTGCAAACTGGAAACCCTGAATAACACCATGGGACCCATATGAAATATCACTAGTGGTGTCAGAAGTGCTCCCAAGAAGCAGAGAAAAGTCACGTGAGTTGGTTGATATGTACCATAGACTGAGGCCTGCAGCTGCAGTTGCCCACCATTTCAAACAGGCAATTCATCTTGTAAGCAGACAACATAAACTTAAGGCATTGATATATACAGCATGGCACTGTAAATGTACTTTTTCTTAAGATTTTCTTAGTAACATTTTCTTTTCTCTAGCTTACTTCATTATAAGAATATCATATGTATTATATATACAAAATACACTTTAATCAACTATTTATGTTATGAATTGCATTCAACTTACATGTCAGCTTGGAGAGAACTGACATCATTACTATGTTCTCAACCAATCCACGAACATGGCATGTCTCTCCATAGATTTATATATCGAGTTAAATATCCATATATTTAGTTAAACATTCAACTACTCATGTTATCAGTAAAATTTCTGGTCTATTAGTAGTTAAGGTTTGTGCGAGCTATACTCATATTTTCTTTTGTTTTCCCTCAAGGAGTACATGTGCAGGTTTGTTACATTAATAAATTATGTGTGCTGAGGTTTGGTATACAAATGATCCTGTCACACGAGTAGTGAGCACAGTACCCTATAAGTAGGTTTTCAACCCTTGTCTCTCTCCCATCCTCCTTCCCTAGGAGTCCTCATTGCCTAGTGTCTATCATCCCCATCTTTATGTCCAAGCATACACAATGTTTAGCCCCCACTTACAAGGGAGAATATGCAGTATTTCGTTTTCTGTGCCTGTATTAATTTGCTTAGGATAATGACCTCCAGCTGCATCCATATTGCTAAAAAAGACAATTATAAGTGGTATGTATCTTTAATTTTGGTGTCTTCATATTCATTACTATAATACAGAAACAAAATTGATTTTTGGATGTGTATCTTGTGTTCTGTAACCTTGCTGGACTCATTCTTTAGTTCTAAGAGTTTTTATGTATATTTCTTGGAATTTTCTACGTAGACAGTCACGTCATCTGCAAATAAGGATCTCTTCCTTTCTGATCTAAATGTCCTTTCTTTTTCTTACCTTATTTCACTGGCTAAAACCTCTAGCACTCTGTTGAATAAGAGTGGTAAGGATAGACATAGTTGCCTTGTTCCCAAAATTAGGGGGA
>NW_012103887.1:409699-410371 GCF_000951045.1 Mandrillus leucophaeus
AAAAAAAAGAGAAAGAGAAAGAGAGAGAGAAAAAAATGGATTGACTGAGTCAGGTATCCTTCGTACCTCTGCCCTGAGACAATCTCCAAGATCAGCTTTTAAAATACATCCTAAGATACACATACAAAACAGCATCCTACTGCTTTTTACTTAAAATATATCTTTACTTAAAATACATTCCATATCATTCCTTTTAGAGTTGCTACATTTTAAAAATAACTATGTACTCTCCTATTGTATGCATTGCTCCAATTTCTTCTATTTCTGCTCTACATAATTCTGTTGAAAGACCAAAGACTGGGCTCATCTTTTTCATCTTGTTATGCCTAATGAATTATTTTTTCGTTTTTGAAGTCAAGTAAATTTACTGCAATATACATCTATGTTTTGATCTTTATGTAAACATTAGTTTGGCACTCAAAATCCAGCATGCAGGCCAGGCGCGGTGGCTCACGCATGTAATCCCAGCACTTTGGGAGGCAGAGGCGGGTGGATCATGAGGTCAGGAGATTGAGACCATCTTGGCTAACACCGTGAAACCCTGTCTCTACTAAAAAAAAAAAAAAATTCAGCCAGGCATGGTGGCGGGCACCTTAGTCCCAGCTACTCAGAAGGCTGAGGCAGGAGAATGTCGTGAACCCAGGAGGCAGAGCTTGCAGTGAGCCAAGATAG
>NW_012103887.1:411166-418702 GCF_000951045.1 Mandrillus leucophaeus
CCAAACTACAGATGACTCTTGAAACACAAGGGTTTTAACTATTCAGGTCCATTCATATGCGGATTTTTTCAATAAATATACTACAAAGGTTGTTAGAGATTTGTGACAATTTGAAAGCTCACAGATGAACCACGTAGTCTAGAAATACCAAAAACAATTAAGAAAAAGTTAGGTATGTCATAAATGCATGAAATATATGTAGATACTAGTCTATTTTATCACTTACTACCACAAAATATACACAAGTCTATTATAAAAAGTTAAAATTTATCAAAATTTGCCCACACAAACACTTACAGATGGTACGTGGCACCATTTTCAGTCAAAAGAAATATAAACAAACTTAAAGATGCGGTATTAAATTATAATTGCATAAAATTAACTGTACTCCACACTGTACCGCTGTGATAATTTTGCAGCCACCTTCTGTTGCTATTGTGGTGAGCTCAAGTGTTGTATCCATTTAAAACGCTATTTATCCCCACAAGGCAGTTCGTCTCTCCAGCAAATTGCCTATCACAGCAAAAAGTGATATTTTCTGGTTCTTGTGTATTTTTCATCATGTTTAGTGCAAACTGGAAACCCTGAATAACACCATGGGACCCATATGAAATATCACTAGTGGTGTCAGAAGTGCTCCCAAGAAGCAGAGAAAAGTCACGTGAGTTGGTTGATATGTACCATAGACTGAGGCCTGCAGCTGCAGTTGCCCACCATTTCAAACAGGCAATTCATCTTGTAAGCAGACAACATAAACTTAAGGCATTGATATATACAGCATGGCACTGTAAATGTACTTTTTCTTAAGATTTTCTTAGTAACATTTTCTTTTCTCTAGCTTACTTCATTATAAGAATATCATATGTATTATATATACAAAATACACTTTAATCAACTATTTATGTTATGAATTGCATTCAACTTACATGTCAGCTTGGAGAGAACTGACATCATTACTATGTTCTCAACCAATCCACGAACATGGCATGTCTCTCCATAGATTTATATATCGAGTTAAATATCCATATATTTAGTTAAACATTCAACTACTCATGTTATCAGTAAAATTTCTGGTCTATTAGTAGTTAAGGTTTGTGCGAGCTATACTCATATTTTCTTTTGTTTTCCCTCAAGGAGTACATGTGCAGGTTTGTTACATTAATAAATTATGTGTGCTGAGGTTTGGTATACAAATGATCCTGTCACACGAGTAGTGAGCACAGTACCCTATAAGTAGGTTTTCAACCCTTGTCTCTCTCCCATCCTCCTTCCCTAGGAGTCCTCATTGCCTAGTGTCTATCATCCCCATCTTTATGTCCAAGCATACACAATGTTTAGCCCCCACTTACAAGGGAGAATATGCAGTATTTCGTTTTCTGTGCCTGTATTAATTTGCTTAGGATAATGACCTCCAGCTGCATTCATATTGCTAAAAAAGACAATTATAAGTGGTATGTATCTTTAATTTTGGTGTCTTCATATTCATTACTATAATACAGAAACAAAATTGATTTTTGGATGTGTATCTTGTGTTCTGTAACCTTGCTGGACTCATTCTTTAGTTCTAAGAGTTTTTATGTATATTTCTTGGAATTTTCTACGTAGACAGTCACGTCATCTGCAAATAAGGATCTCTTCCTTTCTGATCTAAATGTCCTTTCTTTTTCTTACCTTATTTCACTGGCTAAAACCTCTAGCACTCTGTTGAATAAGAGTGGTAAGGATAGACATAGTTGCCTTGTTCCCAAAATTAGGGGGAAAGCATTCAGTCTTTCACCATTAATCATCATGCTAGCTGTAGGGTTTCTGTAAATGTTCTTTATTAAGTTGAAGAAGTTTACTTCTATTCCTAGTTTCTTGAGAGTTTTTATCATAAATGGGTGTTAAATTTTGTCACATGCCTCTTTTGTATAGATTGATATGATCATGAGCTTTTTCCTCTTTAGCTTTCTAAACAACACTTTTGTTTCCTTTAACTAATATGTATATAAAATTTCATTTTCCATCATTCACCTTCTATCTGCTTATCATTATATTTGAAGTCAGTTCCTTATAGAAGTAATACTGTTGCTTTAGTTTTTACATTATATATACATAATTTATGACAATCTACTAGTGTCATTATTTTACCAGTTTGAGTGAAGTACAGAAATCTTACCTCCCTTTATGTCTTTTTATCCTGTCCTTTTTATAAAAAGCTGTCTTAAATATGTCCTTTATGTACATTTAGAGCCACATCAGACAGTGCTGTAGTTTTTGCTTCAACTGTCAAACATAAGTAAAAAACTCAAGAGGAGAAGGAAAAGTTATTGTATTTAACCACACTTTCACTTACCATAATATTTGCTCCTTTTTCATGTTCCAGGGTTCTGTCTTCTATCCCTTCCTTTCTGTTTGCAGAATTTCATTCAACCATTCTCTCACAGCAGGTCTGCTGGCAGTATATTCTATTAGTTTTCCTCCATTTGAGAATGTCTTGATTCCTTCTTCATTCCTGAATAACATTATTGCTGGATATAGTGTTCTGAGTTGTCAATTCTTTTCTTTTAAAACTTAAAAAATGTGTCATTTCCTTCTGGCTCCCAATGTTTCTGATGAAAAATCTAATACTTCCCCCAGTAGGTAAGATGTCACTTATTAACGAAAGTTTTTAAAATTTTTTCTTTAATATTCATAAGTTTAATCATGGTGTGTTTGACTTCAATTTCTTTGGATTTCTTCTGTGTGAAGTTCATTCAGCTTCTTGAATCTGTAGGTTTAAGTCTTTTGCCAAATTCGTGACTTTTTCAGTCATTATTTCTTTGAGTGTTTTTCTATCCAACCTCTTTCTTTTCCTCTTTACAGGACTCTAATGACATAAATGTTAGATCTTTAATTGTAGTCCCACAGATCCCTGAGTCTACTTATTTAATTTTAGTCTACTTATTTAATTTATTTAATAAATTTAGGAAATTTAATTTTCTATTTTTCAGATTGGATAACTTCTATTGTTCTACCTTGCAGTTCACTGATTCTTTCCTGTGCCTTCTTCATTCCACTGATGAGCCAATCCACTGAGCTTTTCCTTTTGTTATTGTATTTTTTAGTTCTTAGACTTATATTTGGTTCTTTTTTGTATCTTACATTTCTTTGATAAGACTTTGAATTTCTTTACTGAGTCTTTCTATTTTCTCTATTTTCTCATTTGTTTCAAGTGTGTTTGCATTGCATATTGAATCATTTTTTTCATGACTGCTTTAAAATCTTTGTCAGATAATTTTAGCATCTTTGTTATCTTGGTGTTGGCATCTATTGATGGTCTTTTCTCATTCTTTTTGAGATTTTTCTTGTCCTCATATAAGTGATTTTCAGTTGAAACCCAGACTTTTTTGGTCATATGTTATGAAACTTTGAAACTTATTTAAATCTTATGTATTAGTTGGCTTTTCTAATACTCCTTTGGCAGGGAAGAGAAGAGGAACCACCCCATGACTACCAGTTGGAGGTAGAAGTCTAGTTTTGCAACATGGCCTCCAAAGTCACCTAGGGTGGGGGAAGTGTTTGGCAGGGGTGGTTGTTCTGGTTCCCTACCTGGTGTCCAGTGATACCACAGTGGTGATATCCTCCTTAACCTGGGCAACAAAGTCCTGACTCTCCACTAAGTAACACCCCAGGAACAACGGTGAAAGTCCTGACTTTTTTCTGACAACACCCCAGCAGGGAGAGAATGGGGCACCTTGCTACTGTCAGGTGGAGGTTCAAGTCCAGCTATCCACATGGTCTCTACTGACATTGTGGAGGAAAGTGAAGGGAGTCTCAATACCAGTGACAGGAACAAAAGTCCCAGCTCCCTACTTGGCCTCTCTGACATCACCCTAGTGAGAGTGCTGGGGAACCCCATTATAGATTGTGAAGGCAGAAGTCTAGCCTCCCCACTCAGCCTTTGCTGATATGGGTGGGAGTGACGCTACAGTTTTTTCTATGGTGTTTGGATGGAGTAAAGTGGTTATTATCTAAAAGTTTCTGTCTTTCTATGCTGCCCTTTTTCCAGGGCTTTGACTAGAGAGACCAGGCTTTTGCTGGGGACTTGTCTTGTCTGTGCCCATTGGCATTGCTGGGTTGTTGGTTTCTTCTACTCCAAATCTGGGATATGAGTGGAAAAAAACACAGGGAACTCATTAGCATGTTATTCCTCATGTCCTGAGTCCCTAGCTAATCTGCCTTCTTCTCTTCTCCTTTCATGGCCTTCTTACATTTGTTTTATGCAATACATAGAGTTTTTAATTATAATTAGAGGATCTAATAGGGAAAGCTATGCCTACTCCATCTTCTTGGAAACAACAGTCTGTCTTAGATATTTTACACTTACTCATTTAATTCTCACAATAACCTTTTAAAGTGGAATTATTAAGGTCTCGATTTTACATTTGAGGAAACTGAGTTACAGAGAAGTTAAGTAGCTTCTCTATGGTGACATGCTAATAGTACCAAAGCCAGGTTTCAAACCCAAGAAGTCAGGATCCAGAGTCAGTGCTTTTGAAGAGTATATTAGAACTGTTTTCAAATAAGAAATGTTCACAACGAAGCTCCTCATTTGTCTTGGTTGGTCTCTCCCAGCAGGGCTGGACTCCTGATTTTTGTACAATAGTTGAGAGTGCCCTCTGTGGAACATAGTCCTCAGGTTACATGCCCCACCTTTTCCCCCACTTCTTACCCACAAGTATATACCTAGTTTTAAAGGTGCAGGGTTATAAGCATAACAATGATCAATTGTGATCAATCACATCCCATATCTGTGAAAGTCCATCATGAGTGCTCATAATAACCTCAAAATGAGAGCTGTGAATGTAGTCACAGTCCCTGTGTGTATTGATCAGATCCTTTTGAATTCAACACCTTTTAACTTCTGCCAACTTCTTGCTGCATTATCTACAAGGGAATCATTCTTCCAAGGGATCTTCCTTAAGTCACTTCCATTCTCTCAGCCTTTAGCCCAAGTCACCTCCATCGCTTTCAATAAAACTTCACCGATTCTGTAATGTTCTGCTACACCAGAAGTCACAGAAGCATTGAGTGGAAAGAGCCTCTAGGGACCATAGTGCTGGTGATAAGAGAACTAAGTGACTTGGACAACGTTACACTGCTTCTTCGTGATAAACCTGAGACTGGAATACTACTACATATGACATCCTACATACTGACTCCCTTTGTCAGCTCTGATAAAGGCATGAGAGATTCTTTCTTGTTCTTACATATACGTGCCACTTCCATTCCTTCCATCTAAACCTAATTCAGAAACACTGCTAAGAATTCCCACCTTAAAAAAAAAAAGTGGGGATGGCGGAAGAGAAGGAAGTGAACGGCGGTGTCATCCCATCAACAAGCCTGACTGCACAAACTACCTGCCTGTTCCATAACAAAGAGATTAGATCCAACCTACCTCACCAGGAGTCAGTCTGATTTAACCTCGAACTCCTCCTTCTCCTTTCCATCTGTCCCAAACTAGGGTTTTTCTCTCAGGTCTTTTGGGCTTTCTGAACAAGTGCCAGCACCCTGTGGCTTGCTGCTGCCAGCCCAACTCTAGTAATTTTCCAGAAGCCTCTGGTTATGCCACATTGCTCAAGGAAGAGGAATACCATTAAAGTGACTTCACAGTCCCATAAACATGCCACTTGCAGCCCTCTTATTCTATCTGGTGGCCTACACCACATACTACCATCAATAAGGGACATCTAGATTTCAGGGTCAAATCCCTGCAAAGACTCTGTCTGAACTTACTTTTGTGAAAGCCTGCATAATATAGATTTCTGTAGGTCATAATGAAATAATCGGTCCTTAAAGCTCAAAGTACAACAGGCTGCAGTATTTTAAAAGCCCATGGACACTGACAAATATAGACATCACAAAATTATTCTAAACGGATCAATGATGAGAAAAGTCATGATGTGTCAGGGATCCCAGCTCCCAAGGTAGAGTCTCTGCCCTTTAACATAATGAATTTCAGTAAAAGTAGAAACCATTTCTGAGGGCATAATTGACAAGTGGCAATGAGGTCATCAGTAGAGTTTATGACATTTAAATCCCTTTGATATGGTTTGGCTGTGTCTTCACCCAAATCTCGTCTTGAATTGTAGCTCCCATAATTCCCACGTGTTGTAGGAGGGACCCAGTGGGAGGTAACTGAATCATGGGGGTGGGTCTTTCCTGTGCTGTTCCTGTGATAGTGAATGAGTCTCACGAGATACGATGGTTTTATAAAGCAGGGTTCCCCTACACAAGCTCTCTCTTGCCTGCTGTCATTTAAGACATGACTTTACTCCTCCTTTGCCTTCTGCCACGATTGTGAGGCCTCCCCAGGCATGTGGAACTGTGAGTCAATTAAGCCTCTTTCCTTTATAAATTACCCACCCTCGGGTATGTCTTCATTAGCATTGTGAGAACAGACTAACAGGCCCTGGCTCTGCTTTTCCTGGTTTTACTTTTTTGTAACCCATAAGCTGTCCTGCCTTGTATAATGGTCTTAGGCAAAGGAAGACCTCTCTGGTTATCCGATACCTACTTCACACACACACATTCACACACACACACACACACACACACGACAGAGGGACTTCTAAGTAAATATCATATATATTATGAGGAATCAAGATCTTGCCCTTTTCTAAAGCAAATAACTGTCAGGCTTGGGCAAATGTGGTCGCCATATTTTCTAATGAAAAAAACATATGACACTGGAAAAATTATTGAAAATGGAGGTATACATTATAACTTCCTTTACTTTTGCTCGCTGAAAGATAACCTTGGGCTCTCCAGCAAAGTAGTTTTCCTATCTGGACTACGTGGGGATCAGAGAGAAGATGCTTTTTCTTTCAAGGTGTCCTAGAAAGTTGGGGACACCTTGTAGCAAATCGATTAGCATTTTATTTGATATAGAACCTTATGACAAATAGTGAGAATTTCCACAACGCAAAAATTGTGAAGTTTTGGCGATGCAGAAGAAATGAACATTGGCAGCTCATATGTTTCACGTGGCCAAGAACTTGATGTTTCATCAGCCATGAGGTTGGTAGTGTCTCTATTTTACGCATGTGAAACGTGGGCTAAGTGAGGTAAAGCAAGTTGCCTGAGATCACATGGCTTGTGATGAGAAGGTTCAGGATTCGACTCCAGGTTTCTGCTACTCCAAAGCTTCTGTTCTTTCTCACGTATCTAGTTCAGGCTCCTTCATCTCTGAGTGAGTGTGGAGACCAAGTGTGCCTGTTACTGTTCCTCAGAGAAGGCTTTCTGGAGGACATGAGTAGTCTGAATTGTTCAGCAAATCCTTCAGCTTCCACCCAAATCTGATAAATGTGCTGACGTATGGGGCGCTGTTACTATACAACATGGTGAGTAAAGGGAATCTTCTCTCTGATCCCCAGACACCTCAGATGGGAAAAGCTGCTTTGCTGCAGAGCCCAAGGCTATCTGTCTGGAAGCAAAAGTAAGGGAGGCCACAAGGTCTGCTCCCATTTTCAAACTGAGGGCGCCTAACAATTGCAATCCTGTAAAGAAATAAAT
>NW_012103887.1:422667-423565 GCF_000951045.1 Mandrillus leucophaeus
GGGCAATGCTGCCTACTGAAGTGAAGGTAGGGGCAAGCCTTATCTTTCCCTTTCTGGCTCAAAGAATTCCAAACCTTTTTTTTTTTTTTTTTTTTTTTTTTTTTTGAGATGGAATTTTGCTCTTGTCGCCCAGGCTGGAGTGCGGTGATGCAGTCTTGGCTCACTGCAACCTCCGTATCCTGGGTTCAAGTGATTCTCCTGTCTCAGCCACCCAAGTAGCTGGGACTACAGGTGCCTGCCATGACGCCCGGCTTTTTGTTTTTTTTGTAGAGACAGGGTTTTGCCATATTGGGCAGGCTGATCTCGAACTCCTGACCTCAGGTGATCTGCCCACCTTGGCCTCCCAAAGTGCTGGGATTACAGGCGTGAGCCACCACACGTGGCCAGAATTCACAACATTTTAACCAAAGCACTAGGAGCTTTCCATCCGTAGTACAATCACCGAACAAGCCAGAAACTGTGTCATGGCCTCTTTAATCCATACTATTCCTTCTACAGAGGCTAATTCCCAAAAATAAAAAGAGAGGACTCAAAGGGGATCATTTAGAAAATAAACTACGCCTGGGAAAGGGACACAATCTCAACAAGCAATAGGGCAGCTTGTGTAGTGTAGTGGGCTTTGGAGAAGAACCCTGGTAGCAGTGGAGACTGGGAGTTGCGGTTTTCACGTACTTAGTCATTTAGTCAACCAGACAGACAAATAGTTGGGATAAAAGAGGATCCCATGAATCCAAAAGAAGAGTACAGAACACAGAGCTTAGGCTGTTCACAGCACCACCTCCTGGGAAAACACTGTGAGCACTCAGGTTAACAGTGGGTAGATCCATGCACAGCCATTTACTCTACTATGGCCAAGCAGCCTAATCTGTCATGAACATTCCTTTTCCCCCCAAAAAAT
>NW_012103887.1:426330-450104 GCF_000951045.1 Mandrillus leucophaeus
GCCCTGCCCAAAGCCTCTGGTCAAGAAATTGAGGACTTGCAGAATAGGACTCCTCCTCAAACTCAAGCTCTTGTGTTCCACATTCGATGACAGATTCTGGCCACAGAAATGTTCCCTACCTGCTCCAGCAGGAACTAAGCCTTCCTGGAACACAATTATCACAAGGATCCCTCCCAGTGACCACATTTTCTGACATCTAGCCCAAACCAAAACAACTCGCCTGCTCAGTGATTAAACCCATTCAGTCTCTGCAAATGCCCAGGCCATTTGTTACTGCTCTTGCTGTTTTGGTTGTACAAGACTTAAAATGCAAAGTAAGTCATGATACTAACCTTTGCCTCCAGTAAGGAATGCTCTTCTCGGAGCAGCCCCCATACCTGGGACAATGCAAGTCAGCCCTTCAATGAGATGCTTAGCACACAAACCTTCTGTGGTCCAGCTCCTGCCTCTCCATCACGCCTCAGCGTCTAACACTCTCTCTTCTTCAGTCAATTCAAACTATTTGTAGGCCCCTAAGCACATTTTCCCCTCTTTCTGCCCTGCAGACCTTCTTTATCTAGCAAATGCCCACTCATTCTTCATATTTAGTCCAATTATGCAGTCATCTGGGAAACTCCCCTTGATCCGCAAGCTTGATTTAGTGGTCTTCCCTTTGTGTTCCCTGAATAGCATGTCCACGCTTCTCTGATAGTGCTCACCACAGTTTATAGTAACAGCTGATGTATCTACTTGTGTCCCCCCAACCAAAAATCAGGATCTACATACCTTGAGGAAGTTTTCTCATTCAATTTTGTATGAGAATTTGTGGAACTTCTAATTCTATAACACAGTTGTTAAATAAATGCTTAACGAAAAGGTACACCTGATTCACTCACCAAACAAATATTTACAAAGCAACTACAAGGTGTATTTAGAAAGCACATGAGTTCCTGAGCACTGACCCTAAGTTGAAGAAACTGTCCTCACCTCAATCTCTTGGGCGCATGAGAGGTCTCCTCACAGACTCTCAAACAATTGGTGCTTGAAGAGAGGTAGGAAGTGGTATGAAGGAAGATGGAGGGAGAGCATGACTGCCTGCTGCTACCTGAGTGAGAAGAGGAAAGATGGAGGTGAGGACAAGCAGAACCACATGGCCCCCAGCATCACCTGGTGCACCCATGTGGGAAGAGGAAAGTCTTGGTTCCATCACTCATTCTAGCTTAGAGTGAATCTTCTGTTGTAAACTTTCTTATCACTCTAAGAGAGAGATCATCAGAATTGCTGCAAAGGCTAAAGCAATACTACACGTTCTATCTCAGTATTTTTATGTTCTGGTTAGTGGTATATGTGCATGCAAATCTCCCTTTAAATTCAAATGTCACATTAGAAAGTAGAGTTTATATGTATAGGTGTTTGTAAATGAGAAGTTTGTAATTTAGGGAGTACATATGTAATAGTGTCTCACAGAGCTGCTATAGGCAAGACGATCGGGAGGAAAACCAGCAGCAGCTGATGCCAAAGTGTGTGATTCAGATGATTTGAAAATTAAGTGACATTCCAAAGAATATGTGCATATTTCCTTCAGACATAGTCTACTAGCTAACAGATTGAATTTTTTAAATATATGAATAACTTTTCTGACAAAAGCTTACCAAAATACAGCAATGACTTAGAAACTCAGCATGGTTGTATGTGATCCATATAACTCTCCCATCACCACTGTCTCAGAGTATGAAATAAAAGTCATTTGTTTCATTTTTATTTATGTGAAGTAGAAAGGAAATTGTGTCCTGTTCTCATTTCAAGTTAGGTTGCTTCTTGATTAAATAACAGAATGAACTCACCTAGAATAATAAACAGTCTTCTCAATTGCACAGTAACTGAACACTCTAGCATAAATTAACGAAGCAGGGAGATCAGGTGGAAGTATAGCTAAAAAACTTTAAAATTGTCTTTGCATGGGTTTGGATATCAGTTTTGTCACTCTGTAGCCATGTAAGTTTGGACAAATTACATAAACTCTCCAAATCTCAATTTTCTCAACTGTGAAATGGCGAGACAAATTTCAAACTTGTCATTTACAAACACCTGTAAATACGAACTCTACTTTTAAATATGGCATTACAACTTACAAGATTTGTATGTATGAATGCAATTAACCATGATACAATGGCAGCATAAAATGCACCAGTAAAATGTCAGGCACAAAGCCTACTGCAGAGTGAACACTCCCATTTTGTTTCCATGTGCCCCACCTCTTTTCCTGATTTAAAGAATTGCTACTGGGCAAATGATAAGAGAAACAAGACACTTTCCTGTCCTTAAGGAACTTAGACTGGTAAAGAGGATAAAATAAACACAGGCTAAGCCAGGCAGGATATACATTTTGAGAGCAGAATAAATCCAGGTGATATAAGAACACAAGGGAGGAAGATCATGTGCCAAGTTCCCCGAGGACATCAGGATCAGCCTCATGAAGAGACTATTTTAAACGGGTCTCACAGAATTGGTAGGGACTTGTCAACGTGTGGTTTTTATTTCCTAAGTAAGACTCCCAGTTAAAATACATATGTAAACACAGGAAAAGATAGAAGTTAAGGCAGATGATACTCTGGTTTAAAAATCCTTAGAGGAATTTTCACTGGTCACCAACTTTTAGAGCTACATTGAGGATGACAACTAGGGTGGAAAACAGTATATTGTACAAATACACTACTAATATAAAATGGGGCAATGCTGCCTACTGAAGTGAAGGTAGGGGCAAGCCTTATCTTTCCCTTTCTGGCTCAAAGAATTCCAAACCTTTTTTTTTTTTTTTTTTTTTGAGATGGAATTTTGCTCTTGTCGCCCAGGCTGGAGTGCGGTGATGCAGTCTTGGCTCACTGCAACCTCCGTATCCTGGGTTCAAGTGATTCTCCTGTCTCAGCCACCCAAGTAGCTGGGACTACAGGTGCCTGCCATGACGCCCGGCTTTTTGTTTTTTTTGTAGAGACAGGGTTTTGCCATATTGGGCAGGCTGATCTCGAACTCCTGACCTCAGGTGATCTGCCCACCTTGGCCTCCCAAAGTGCTGGGATTACAGGCGTGAGCCACCACACGTGGCCAGAATTCACAACATTTTAACCAAAGCACTAGGAGCTTTCCATCCGTAGTACAATCACCGAACAAGCCAGAAACTGTGTCATGGCCTCTTTAATCCATACTATTCCTTCTACAGAGGCTAATTCCCAAAAATAAAAAGAGAGGACTCAAAGGGGATCATTTAGAAAATAAACTACGCCTGGGAAAGGGACACAATCTCAACAAGCAATAGGGCAGCTTGTGTAGTGTAGTGGGCTTTGGAGAAGAACCCTGGTAGCAGTGGAGACTGGGAGTTGCGGTTTTCACGTACTTAGTCATTTAGTCAACCAGACAGACAAATAGTTGGGATAAAAGAGGATCCCATGAATCCAAAAGAAGAGTACAGAACACAGAGCTTAGGCTGTTCACAGCACCACCTCCTGGGAAAACACTGTGAGCACTCAGGTTAACAGTGGGTAGATCCATGCACAGCCATTTACTCTACTATGGCCAAGCAGCCTAATCTGTCATGAACATTCCTTTTCCCCCCAAAAAATAAAGAGGAAATAAAGAGAAGGAAGAAAGGGAGGGAAGAAGGAAACCATGAGTCTTAAAAAGATAGCACAGAAATAATTATTCTAGAGGAAAAGCATAGCTCTTTAAAATCATTTACAACACAAACCAGAAGAGTTCAAATAAATTACAATGCATTCATATACTCTGCAGATGTTCACTCATGTTCTCAAACACCATTAAATACATCAGCAAATTCATAGACTGTAGTATGAAGTGAAAAGAGCTGGGTGCAAAACCTGTATATGTCAACTTTACAAAACTTTGCACACGTGGTGCATATAAAGTCATGAAAAGCCTAACAACATTTCCGTCAACGATGGACTGCAGATACGACAATGGTTTCATGAGATTATAATGCAGCTGAAAATTTCCTGTTGCCTAGCATCATTGTAGCTGTCATAATGTTGTAGCACAATGCATTACTCATTGTGGTAAACAAACACACTAAGCTGCTAGTTGCATAAAAGTGTAGCACATACAATTACATACAGTACATAACACTTAATAACGATAATGACTATGTTACTGGTTTACGTATTAACCATACTATACTTTTTATCATTATTTAGAGTGTATTTTCACTTACGTAAGTAGAAGTATATAGTAAGTTAATTATAAGACAGCTTCAGGAAGGTCCTTCAGGGGGTATTCCAGAAGAAGGCACTGTTGTCATAGGAGATGACAGCTCCATGCATATTACTGCCTCTGAAGACCTTCCAGTGAGACAAGATGTAGAGGTGGAAACAGTGATATGGATGATCTGGACCCTGTGTAGGCTGAGGCTAAGGCTGCATTTGTGTCTTAGTTTTTAATAAAAAAAAGTTTTTAAAGTAAAAAAAAATTAAAGCACAAAAAGGCTTATAGAATAAGAACATAAAAAAGAAAATATTTTTGTAAAGAAGAGTCAAAAAAGTTAAAAAATTTAAAAATGCTCATCATCATTGGTCATTAGAGAAATGCACATCAAAACCACAATAAGACACCATCTCACGCCAGTTAGAATGGCGATCATGAAAAAGTCTGGAAACAACAGATGCTGGCAAGGCTGTGAGAAATAGGAACGTGTTTACACTGTTGGTGGGAGTGTAAATTAGTTCAACCATTGTGAAAGACAGTGTGGTGATTCCTCAAGGATCTAGAATCAGAAACATCATTTGACCCAGCAATCCCATTGCTGGATATATACCTAGAGGATTATAAAGCGTTCTACTATAAAGACACATGCACACGTATGTTTATTGCAGCACTATTTACCATAGCAAACACTTGGAACTAACCCAAATGCCCATCAATGATAGACCAGATATAGAAAATGTGGCACATACACACCATGGAATACTATGCAGCCATAAAAAAGGATGAGTTCATGTCCTTTGCTGGGACATGGATGAAGCTGGAAACCATCATTCTCAGCAAACTAACACAGGAACAGAAAACCAAACACCACATGTTCTCACTCATAGGTAGGAGTTGAACAATGAAAACACATGGGCACAGGGAGGGGAACATCACACACTGGGGCCTGTCGGGGGTTGGAGGCAAGGGGAGGGAGAGCATTAAGACAAATACCTAATGCATGTGGGGCTTAAGACCTAGACAGTGGGTTGATAGGTGCAGCAAACCACTACGGCACATGTATACCTATGTAACAAACCTGCACGTTCTGCACATGTATCCCAGAACTTAAACTAAAAAATAAAATAAAATAATTTTTAAAATGTAAAAGTCAAAAGCTACAGTAAGCTAAGGTTAATTTATTATTGAAGAAAAGGAAATTTAAAAAATAAATGTAGTATCGCCTAAGTGCAAGGTTTATAAAGTCTACCGTAGGGTACAGTAATGTCCTAGACCTTCACATTCACTCACTACTCACTCACTGACTCACCCAGAGCAACTCCCAGGCCTGCAAGCTCCATTCGTGGTAAGTGCCCTATATGGGTGTACCACTTTTTTTCCTCTTCTATACCATATTTTTACTGTACATTTTCTATGTTTGGACACACAAACACTTACCATGGTGTTCCAATTGCCTACCATAATCAAGAGAGCAATATGCTTACAGGTTTGTAGGCTAGGAGCAGGTTACACCATATAGTTCAGGTGTGCAGGAGGCTACACCATCTAGGTTTGTGTACGTACACACTATGGTGTTAGTCAACTAAAGAAACAAATAGTGGGGAGAGAAGAGAAATCGCCTACAGGTGCACTTCTCAGAACATATTCTGGTTTTCAGCAATATGTGACTATAAATCAGCAAAAATAAATGGAGGTGAAATAACAGTTCCCCTGAGTGATGAGATTATGTAAGAATTTTAGTTCCTTCTTACTATTTTTCTATTTTCTTCCAACCTTTCTGTGAAGTTACTTTCATAATTTAATTTTTATGTTTTATTAAAAATAGATGTTTACAAATATACAGCTATTAATAATGGAGGCTGAGGGTAAGAGCCTTCAAAGCAAAGGGGAAATGTCCCAAGAGACGGGTCGGTAAGAAAATGCGGGCCGTGTCTTAAAGGCCTGGGAGAACTGGGATGTGTGAGAGCAAAGAAAGGGCCTTGAATGCCATATTTAGGGGCAGAGATTTTCTTTGAATTAGAAAGGGCTGTTATTGGAGCTTTCTTTCTAGAGATTATTCGGGCAAATAGCATCTAAAATTAAATGGATTAGAGGTGAGCGGCTATTGTGATAGTCCAAGTGTCAAGCAGTGTCAGCCTGACCATGTGGTCTCAGTGACAAAAGAGAGGACATGGTAGATGTGAGTGTTGAGTACAAGACTCAACCAATGGTTGGGTATAAACTGCCTGGGAGAGGACAGGACTGAAGAAGGCCTTAAAGGCTTGATTCTGGGTGATGAATCAGAGATCAGTGTTAGTCACAAAAGTTGGAGGAAGAATATGTGCAGCTTATTTTGAACACGTTGACTTTAAAGTGTCCACGGAGTATCTTGAGAGGATTCTGAGAATTTGCAACTTAAAGGAGAAGCGTGGCCTGGCAGTATGGATTTGGGAATTATCTGCACAGACAGGAGATTTGGTCAGGTAATAAAAGAGGAAACCAGGAGAGGAAGAGCAGGAGAGGGAGGAGGAGGAAGAGAAGGAAGAAGGGACGCACATAAGACAGAAAGAGAAGATAGGAGAAGATACCGGAGGACCACACTACAGAAGAGAAGTAGCTGCTGACACAGCCAGAAGCAGCAAACAGAAAGAGGAGTGCAGATTTCAACACTGCAGACTAGGAACCAAACACCAGCAAGAGAGTCACCCTCAATGTGAAATGTTGTGCAAAGTTCAAAGAGGCTGCACACTGACAGGTGGCTACTGGAAATAGTGATTAGGCGCTCAAGTGACATAAAAGAATTTTAAGTAAAAAATAAGAAATAAAATCAACCTGTCCAATGGCATTGGAATAGACATTTTCCTGTGGGAACTGCCATTTTAAAACACATCTGGAGTCCAATACCCTAAGCGTCAAGTCATTTCTCCTTTGTCCAGATGGACGGGAGACGTTCATCTCTTGAGTGCTAACAGTTTGAGGCCGTCACCACAGCAACCAACAGAGCAACTGTTGTACTTTAACTCTGCCCGGCACTAACTACGTTCCAGTCTGTGGCCTGCATGGAAATGAAGTTGTTCTTTCAGACACTGCTGTGTGGGACTCAGTCTGGCTGCAGGTGCCTGCAAGCACTGTCTGATTTGAGATATTTTCTATAATTACTGGAATGATGAAATCTGTCATGCGGTAAGGTAGCAGGCAGGAGAGACAAATTCATTCCTAGCTTCCTGAATTAAAAATAAATAGTTATCAAGTCCAACTGAATTTGTATTAATTAGCTGGGTTTTTTTTTTTAAGTCACAATTTTCGCAGCTCCTTTATCAAACTGACTCTTCCTTAATATTAAAGAGGAAACTTTTCACACCTAAAATATCCCTGCAAAGACAAACCTGCTAGGTCTTGTTCATGTCCCTGTTGACCCCTAACTATATTTTATTTATTCGTCTCATCCATTGCCTCATGCCTTTCCAATGTGAACTCCATACAGAAAGTGATTTTTGTGCATGCAATAGACTGCTGTATCCCCAGAACTTAAGTCAATGTCTGGCCCATAGAATGGGCTCAATGAATGCTTGTGGAATGAATTCATGGAAGAATGAATGGAAAGAAAATACACATTATGAGAATAAATCCTCAGAAGGCTAGCAGCACCATTACAGAACCGGGTGAAGGTGAGTAGACTGAATATGAAGAAGGTACGATGAGTGCCCCACCTATGTGGGGGGAAGATGTGAATTGCTGTAACGAGATATAATTAATAATATAATTAATTGTCTGTCTTTATATGAAGCTTGGATGCAGCTTTGATTCTTCAGCATTATTGTGGGGGGTGGGGAGGGGCAAATCCACAATAAACTCTGTGATCCTACAAATTTCATTTCAGAAATTTAGAAATTTATTAAGCAAATAAGACAGGCCATGTCACCAGGGGAGCAGCATCAGGCAAAAACCCAGCAGTGCAATTGGCCAATGCTCAGTAGAATGACATAACAAAGCTTGGGGTTGCCATGAGATCTACATGAAAACAATTTCAGTGCTGAACCATAGATAGCTCTTGACTTTATAAACCCTCAAGTCTCCCATTAATCCAGTCTTCAATAACTGGCTGATTAGAGGAGTTACAGTATTTTTAAAAACCCTAATTCTGAGAGCTAAGTATTCAATCCTTTTCTAAAGAAACGTATCAAAGAAAGTAAAATCAAACAACCTGCCTCAAAATGGCAGCGTGTCCCCACACTGGCTTCGGTCTGAAGGCATCTAATGATCTGGGCATCCTCTAGTATGTTGCAAAGTTTAATCACCACTAGATCTAAACTAAATACCAGAACACAGGTATGCTTCACTAAAAATGGCAAATCAATATATTAATACTTTTTTTAAAAGTCAGTGAGAAAACTACCAAAATCATTTATAAAAGGGAACTCAAGAGGTCCAGGAAGATCTTCAAACCAAGTCTCATTCATTTCCCATTAAATCTGCTACAAGAACCTTACACTGCTCCCCTCAAAGAAAAAGTTAGTTGGACAGCAACCAGTGAGATACAAAAGAAGAATCACCAATAATGCCCAACTACAAAAACCCAGGATGGTTTTTTAAAATATGAATCCCTTGATTGAAGGTTACCAGGGAAGACAGATATTAAATAATTGCAGAAAGGATTAATTAGAAGCTAGGAGGAGACCAGTATTCCAAGCCAAAGTAGTAATCTGTGTGAAGACTTTGCTGGAGCTTGTATTATGTCTGAAAGATTGAAATAAAGTGCCTTAATCCAAATTGGGGTTTTCCTGACTGACATCTACTAGTTCTTCAGGTCCCAGTTTATATGTAACCACTTCAGGGAACCCTTCCCTACTTTATCATTTCAACTAAATCACGCCTTCTGACGCTACATTCCCTGATGGCACCTTCTACTGTTGCTTCATTGAACTCGAGAAATTTTCTGTACCCTCAGGTATGATAATAGAGATGCTTAGTCTAAATGCAAACCAAGATACAACTTTAATGAAAATTCTGGAGCCTACACAGTATACCAGAGAAGCATCTCACAATGAATCCTCCCCAAATAAGTCTTATTCATTCTATATATGTCAAGCATTAAGTAAACACTTGAGCAACGCAAGTCACAGGAGATCCATGCTGGCCATTAATCGGCAGTGGCAGTATCAGTAGAGTCAACGCTCTTTCGGCATCTCCAGGACTAAGGTCAGTGTCCAGTGTTTTTATTGTTTTTCACAATATGTTGACTATCTCAAGATAAGCTTCTAGAGAAAAAAAATACAAAAACACATGTAGCAAGGTCAACTGAGCTGCGCCTGGTATGTCTGGAAACACATGTGCCATCACATAATTTAGCACCTAAAGAACAAGAGGCTGCAAAACTGCATCCCCAGGGAAGCCCAGAGCTGGCACAGTAATCTCTGTAGACATGAGGAACTCTGCTCACCCACTTTAATTTTAACACTACTGTGTACAAGCTTAAATATAGAATCAATCACAAGGAAATAATACATATTTAAGCAGACACAGGGCTAACAAATCTGAGCCAGTATAATTCTGAAAACTTTCAAGTTTCCCTTTCTCACTCTGACACTTCTAGGCTTGCTAACAGTTCTCACAATGTCCAGGAAGATCCGTGTTTCCATTATTCCCTCCTGCTATCATACGCTGACCATATCTTGTGTGCCTCCTAGATGATTCACACAATTTCTTAGCTCTAAAAATACTACAGTTTTAGTGCTAGAATAAATGTAGAGAACTTAAAAGTAAAAAAAAATGTTTTGAAGGTGAGATATGAAAAAGCCAACTATCTTGAACAATTCAAAAGACTTTCTTAGCAAATCTCATTTCTGAGAGCTTTGTATAGAAATTTCATCATCAGCTTTGGCTGCTATGGCAACTAGAATATTTCGGAAATGATTTGAAATGAGTATCACTACATATCCAGCATCTTTTGCAAGAAACAGAAAAGACTATGAAATCTAATCCACTGTAAATTTCAAAATATAGCGTTAGTTTTCATTTTTGAAATCTATTTATGCTTCTATTTGCAAATCAATAGATAACAACCTGGTACGATTACATATGAGCATGATGGAGGAGTCTTTCATTTTAGACCTTAAGTTGTCACATGAAAGCATCTTTTAGGTACTCTCTTCCCAGTTTTATTAGGCCTTAAAAGAAAAAAAAGGCTGGGCACAGTTGCTCATGCCTGTAATCCTATCTCTTTGGGAGGTCATGGTGGGAAGACTGCTTGAGTCCAGGAGTTTGAGACCAGTCTAGGTACCTCGTTTCTACAAAAAAAAAAAAAAAAAGTAACAATTCACCAGGAGTGGTGGTACACACTTGTAGTACCAGCCACTCGGTTGGCTGGGGTGGGAAGATTGCCTGAACCCAGGAGTTCAAGGTTGCAGTGAGCCGTGATCACACCACTGCACTCCAACCTGGGTGACAGAGCAAGAACATGTCTCAAAAAAAAAAAAAAAAGACAATTTTTTGGGCAGTTTTAGGTTCACAGCAAAATTAAGTGGAACGTAGAGTTTCTATATAATCCTTGTCCCCTCCCCAACCTACCCCACTATCAACACCCTGCATCTAAGTGGCACATTTATTACAATCAACAAACCTACATTGCTACATCATAATCACCTGAAATTCATAGTTTACATTAGGGTTCACTCTTGGTGTTGTATATTCTATGGGTTTGGACAAACTTATAATGAGATATATCCACCATTAGGGTATCAAAAGTCCTGTGTTCCATCTATTTATCCCTCCCACCCTCCTTAACCCTTGGCAACCACTAATCTTTTTACTATCTCCACAGTTTTGCCTTTTCCAGAATGTCAAGTAGTTGGAATCATATAGTATGTAGCCTTTTCAGATAGGCTTCTTTCACTTAGCATGCATTTAAGATTCCTCCATGTCTTTGCATAGCTTGATAGCTCGTTTCATTTTAGTACTGAATAATATTCCATTGTCTGGAGGTACCACAGTTTATCTATTCACCCACTAAAAGACATTTTGGTTGCTTCCAAGTTTTAGCAATTATTAACAAAGCTGCTATAAACATTTGTGCACAGGTATTTCTGTGGACATGTTTCCAACTCATTTGTGTTATACCAAGGATTGTAACGTCTTGACTGTACGGTAAGAGTATGTTTACTTTTGTAAGAAACTGTCAAATTTTCTTCCAAAGTGGCTGTACCATTTTGCATTTCCACCAACAATGAATGAGAGTTACTGTTGCTCTACACTCTTGCCAGCATTCAGTGTTGTCAATGTTTTGTAATTTGGCCATTCTAATAGGTATTAATGGTATTTCATTGTTACTTTAATTTTTAATTCCCTAGTGACATATATGTTGAGCACCCTTTCATATTCTTTTTGCCAAGCCTTTCCTTTTAGCCATATCTATGCCAAAGCCCAAGTCCCACTGACTCTTGTGCAACAGAATAAAAACAAGCCCTTCAATGATGAGTTAGCTGTGATTTAATCAATGAACCAGCCATGGTTTTCACATTCTACCCTGCAGAGTTACTATTCCTGGGTCAATGAAATAGGTCATAGCAAATAAATGCTAGAGCAATGAAAGCTGTGTGGAAATGTAAAGTAATGCAATGACTGGATAATTTAATACAGCATTTACACCCATGCACCTTAACTACATATATGAAAAGGCATCGAACGAGTTCTCAAATTCTCTGCTTAGGCCATGACATTGAGGGGTTCACATAGAATCATCAGTGTTTGCTTGAAAGTTCACAAAGTAAGGAAATTTATTATTGTTTGAAGTTTTCACAGCGTGTTACCCTGAATATTTAGGGATGATGGTTAAGGGTTATGGGGGTCAAGATGAACTGGTAGGGAGAGCAGCATGTTAAGTTGTGTAAGTGTTTGCTGAAGGACAATGGGGAAATGGAGTGAGTGACATTCTGAAAGTATGCTACAATTCAAAAGAACCAGCACCCTCATTAAAAATTGTGAAGTTATTAAAATAATGGCAAAGTTATTTTGGAAGTAAACTGGCCAAATTGTAATTCTTTTTCCTCTTGAAACTTATCAATTTTAAGATACTTATGATAGTACAATCTCTTAAAAGTTTTCTACCACTGCACTTAAGTGTAGAAACAAGCTTATGTTGACCTTTTGAATAGAATCTAAAGCAATGTGCACTACCTTTATCAATTCTAAAAGGCATTTCCAACAGCACAGTCTTCCAAAACTATACTTTAAATGTAGTAATTAGTGCAGATGATATATCAGAAGTATCAAGTAAAGAAAAATACTATGACAGTCACAGATGTCAAATATGTTAGAAAATCATAAGCACTGTGGATCAGGAATTCTGGGCCAGAGCTGTGGGCAGAATGGGACATTAAATGGGGCCCTTATTAGGAAGTTGACATCTGAGCAAAGACTTGAAGAAAGTGAAGAAGTGATATTCATGGTTTATCTGGGGGAAAGCATTCTGAGCAGAGACAGCAGCCAGTGCAGAGGCCCTGAGGTGAGAGCAGGCCTAGCACATTGCAGGAACAGCAGGAGGGTGAGTGGAGCAAAGTGAAGGGAGAGAATCAGTTGCAGGCATCTTAAAACTTTGGCTTCTACTCAGATAGGAAGCACCTTAGGAATTTTCAGTAACATAAAGTACTTACTTTGAAAAATTTTTCTTATCATATAAAATTTTAAACATGTGCAAAGTAGAGAAAAATGATAATATACTCTAGTGTAGCTATGATTCAGTCTCAAAATTACTGATTCATGGGCAATACTGTTACATTTACACTCTCTACCCCACCCTCGCTCCAAATCATTTTGAAGAAATTTTCCGACATCATGTCATTTCAACCATAAGTATTTCAGTAGGGATCTCTAAAGATAGGCATTCTTTTCTTTTCTTTCTTTCTTTTTTGTTTAACACCACTGTAATACTATTATCATGTCTGGTAGGGGTTAAAGCAGCTCATACCTGCTCAGCCAAAGAGAAACAGCACATGCCACTCTTCCCACTGAGGGATCCATGACTTCATGAACGTGGCTTGAAATTAACCATGAAGGGAGTGTATACACCATGAAAATCCACAAATACTAACATCAGGGCTTCTATTTCTAGTAATAAAATTGTTAGTTCTTTACTATCTGATATGGTTTGGATTTGTGTCCCTGCCCAAAGTTCATGTCAAATTGTAATCCCCAGTGTTGGAAAAGGAGGCTGGTGAGAGGTGATTGGACCATAGGGATGGATTTCCCCCTTGCTGTTCTTGCGATAATGAGTGAGTCCTCATGAGATCCAGTTGTTTAAAAATGTGTAGCGCCTCCCACTGCTCTCTCTTCCTCCTTCTCCAGCCACGTAAGATATGCCTACTCCTCCTTCCCCTTCCGCCATGATTGTAAGTTTCCTGAGGCCTCCCTAGCCATGCTTCCTGTATAGTCTGAAGAACTGTGAGTGAATTAAACCTCTTTTTCTAGGTAAACTACCCAGTCTCAGGTAGTTCTTTATAGCACTGCAAGAATGGACTAATGCACCATCACACCTCTGATTCACACGTAGAAGATTAACAATGCTTACCTAATACCATTAGATGTCTACTCTACACAATGGTCATATTTCCTTGGTAAACCTTTTTTTTTTTCAGTTTGTATGTCTGAATAGTGATCAAAATAAAATCTACACTCTGTGACTGTTTGATATCCCTTAAATCTCTTTTAATCCATAGGATCCCCAACATCTCTCTTTTTTCTGGCATTTGTTTTTATTGTCGTTAAGGGAACTGGGTTGTTTGCCCTCTGGAGTTCTTCACAGTCTGCAATTGCTAATTGGATGCCTGTGGTTTCATTTAAGACGTCCCTCTGTTTCCTATAAATTGGTCATTAGATTTAGTGGCTTGCTGAGATGAAGGATTTATTTTGAGGGACAAGACTCCTTCACAGGTGCAGGTGGTGCACGTCCATCAGAAGGAACAGTCATGCAGGTCGTGTTTCATTTTTGTAGTAATAATAGCCTACCGATGATCCTTTCAAAACAGTATTTTGCATTCTATCACTTATTCTTAATTTACTATTTTAAATACATCTATAAGAGAAATCTATATTAATCAATTATTTGGCTAATTTACACGTTATTTTATTTATTTTTTGAGAGATGAGATTTTGCTATGTTGCCCAGTCTGGGCTCAAACTTCTGGGCTTAAGTCATTCACTATTCTCCCTGGCTCAGACTCCCGAGTAACTAGGACTACAAGCGTGTGCCTAATTTATATTTTAACAGGATCACTCCGATTGCTGTGGTAGAAAAGACTCTAGAGGCAAGTGTGCAAGTGTGGAAATGGAGAAATAATCTAGGACTGTGTTATGGCTACCCGGGAGAGCTATGGTCATGGCTAAAACCAGAGTATAACTCTGGAAGTAGGGAGAAGCAAGTAGGGAGGTCCAAGGACTGAGTTGATCACAGCCAGCAGGAATTGTGAGTGTACTGGAGTAAATAGATTTTTCTACTTGCAAGTGGCTCAGTAGGTCCCTGATGGTTAATAGGTTTTATCATAGCTGAAACAGGAATTTGGGCTCTGGGTGCTACCGCTGGGTATAAAAGCAAATCACTTAGCAGGAGGGTGAGGTAGGGGCTGGGAGTGGGTGTTGTGAAGAGAACCGATTATACATAAGAGTTTCCTGTCTTAACAAAGCTCTGAGTTATATACTTAAGCGAAATAGGCAGTTAGTTTCAAATTCCAGTTATGTACTTTTGAAAATCAGCAGTGGACATTAATGATAGTTACTGTGCTGGCTTAAAAATAAAGAAAAAGTAAAGAAGTCTAAGAAAAAAATACATATGTGAGGTTTGAGGAAGTCATGAGATGATCATGTTAAAGACCTACTTAACACATTTTTATCAGCACTCTATTATTACCTATATTTAGGTGGTTCATAATTAAATCACAATTACTAATTGTAGTGATTATAATCTATTGTCACGCCCTTGATCTGTCAAAAAAAGCTGTTGTATTATTTAACAAACTAATTTGACAATAAACCTCAGCTAGTATATTATTTCAAGGTTTTATAATTTTCAGACCATCTGTTTTTAAATGGTACAGTTGCTTAATTTCTCTGAAGACATTTCATATTTTCTCAGGTAGATTCTTTTAGGAGTTTTTAACTGTTTTCACTGGCTAATTTCCGTTCCCAAGTTTTTATGAAATAATTTACAAATGTATTTTCTTTTCCAGTGCTTCTTAACTCCACTGACTAGTTTTCTCTAACTTACGTATAGAAAACATGTCAATGGAGAAACACATTCAGAAGAACACAAATTCTGAACTCCGTATCATATTGAATCTCAGGTTTCTAGATGGAGTTTTTTGTCGTCGGTCACCCATGCCCTCGTGGGTTCAGGCATCAGCAACGCCACTGTTGCTAATGAGCATGTCAGCTTCGTAGGGAAGGGATGCAGAGAATCGGAGGAGACGTCTCCCCTGAGACACTTATAGAAAGAAGAGCATCATCTTACAGCTGGGTGGGCCATGAAGGTTTTCCAACAAACTACTCTTCCCACCTTTTTTTTTTTTTTTTTCTGTAAAGGTTTTCTTATGCAGAGGGGACAGGCGCTCAGTCCCTGGCAGCTGCTTCCCTCAGGGCGGGGCCGGGACATCGCGCAGGCTCTCTCACTTTCTCTTGGTGGGAAGTGTGCCCCTGCCCTTTTCTTGACAAATTTGAGGGCCTGTTTGTCCTGGCAGAGCTTGAGTAACTCCACAGCACATCGCTCCATGGGACAAAGCCACACACCTCTCGGGGCATGTCTTGCACGATTTTGGTGTTTGCTGAGGCGCCCACAGCCTTGGCTGGGCCTCGGTTTCCTTACGTTCTTGGTCACCTTGTGGCCTCTGTTGAGGCCCACGGCCATGGGGTAGTGCAGGGCCGTGGCTGCTGCTCTCCGGGGGCCGCCGCAGGGGACCCACCTTCTCTTTTGTAGAAGGAAAAAGGTGTAGAATGGTTAAGAGGCTTTCTCTAAAGTAGAGAGTAGCCAGTCGAAATGAATTTGGAGAGGTTTATGGGTGCTGAAGCACGGAATTCACATCAGAATAAAGAGAAAACAGGTTAATATATTTTCCAAGAAACTATGAGTAGCTATATTCTTTCTCTCCTCTTTTTCTCACACACACACACGTCCACACACATTCACACATCCTCCCATGCACAAATACATGTCCACACAACACATGCACACACTGTTACCCTCACACACACATATACACACGTGTCCTCACACTATACACACACCCTTACACACATACCCTCACATGTACATATATACCCATGTCCACACCCTTACACACACATGCTCAATGCACGTATACACACATGTCCACACACACATGCACACACCCTTACACCCTTACACACACCCTCACACGCACATACACACATGTCCACACACCCATTACACATCCTCACATGCACATATGCACGTGTCACCTCACACACATGCACACACAGTTACACAAACACCCTCGCATGCCCATATACACACATGTCCACACACATATGCACACACCCTTGCACACATACACATATGTCCACACACACGTACAAACCTTTACACACACCTTCACAGGCATATATACACACATGTCCACACACATGCACACACCCTTTCATGCACAAATACATGTCCACACAACACATGCACACACTCTTACACACACATATACACATGCACACACCCTTATACACATACCCTCACACACTTATGCACACATGTCCCCACACTCGTACACATACACACATACCCTTACACATCCTCACACATGAACACACACCCACCTGTGTGCACACAGATACACACACATATATCCACTCACATACAAAACCCTAGATACCTAGTTTGGAACAGAAGTGGTTAACTGGCAAAACATGTTATGTGACTGGTGTCCCAGTATTTTCTTTCAAAGCACACTAACAACCAGGTAATGCGATAGTTTGCGAAAGAAAAAGGCTGTAAAAATGAAAGAAAAGTACTGGGCAGGCAAACCAGTATTTGTTCACCTGTTGAATGTGTGTTCTTTAAATAGATTTTTATTGAAAGATTCTATTGTGTTTCCCATGGTTTAGATATTTTTCCAGCTTTGCTATAAATATGACCATAGAAAATACTCTTGTTCCTGCCCAATCTCTATTTGCAATTTAATGAATGAGTCATTTACAGAGAGGATCCTGAGACCATCCAAAATACTATGAGTGGGCCCTGAAAATGCACTCTTTCTACTCCCTCCTAATGAATTTAAGTGTTTGAAGAAAAACTTACTAAATTCATGTGCCTATTAATAGTTCCACAATGAAGAAGAATCTAATGGGAGTTCAATGTAACTAATGATCATGGCAAAGAAATAACAAATGCATATTATATTTTTAAAAATCAGGCTGTTTTAAGTGCATCAATTATCCTGGTACTTCCCAGTTAGTAAAAGCAGTGAGTAGGCCCTTTAAATATATTTATTAATTCACCGAGAGATCTCAACAAACTGTTAAAAAAAGCTTTGGGTATTCATTCAAACCAACTAAAATACATAGGTATCCTTTAGAAAATTAAAATCTAGGTAAAGAGAGGATGAAAAGAGGATACTGATTATTGATCACCCATTCTACAACAGGCCTTTCATTAGGCCCTATTTATAAGTGAGGTCAAGACATGAAGGTCTTTACCACAAAATAGAAATTCAACAGGAGTAAGAGCATTGTTTCTCTGATGTATCGCCCAGCACCTGCAGTATCTGACACACAACAGATGTTCAGTCAATACTTTCGAATGAATGACTGAATGAATGGGATGTCTTCCCAGAGCATCGGTTAGTCCCAGGATCCATAGCATTCGGTGGGTGTCCTCAGCCAGTTGAAAGAGGGTATGTGTATAAGGGTGTGCACATGTGTGTATGTGTGTGTAAGAGTGTGTGCATGTGTTGTGTGGACATGTGCATTTGTGCATGGAAGGGTGTGTGCATGTGTGGGGACATGTGTGTATATACGCCTGTGAAGGTGTGTGTGTAAAGGTTTGTACATGTGTGTGGACATATGTGTAAGTGTGTAAAGGTGTGTGCATCACCTCAGGGTACAGAAATAAGAGACAATAAGGAAATATGTTTAATGAGGATTTCAGTTACATGTTGATACTCAGCTCTTCACCTCATTCCATTGACTGATTTCATTCTTATGATTTTATACTTAAAATGTCTGTGCATTTGGATGCAAACAGCCTTACCAAGGGGAAGTTAGGTATAACTCTGGAGACAATGATCTTTATTCTTTTTTAAGGGTCTGTTTCAGGCAATGATACCACTTAGAAACAGTGGCATTGCTGTCGCTAGGGAGATAGGGAGAATGTGGGGGGAATGACGGGGACATTGAGTGTTTTCTTTAGCCTGCAGGCCAGGGCGCAGTGACCAGAATGGAGAAACAGGGCCAGCCTGTTCTCTCAATGACATCCGTTACAGTCCATTGAGGGTAGAAGTAGTCATGATTACGTTTTGGTATTGAGCCTAGAACCACCAAAAATATCAGCCTAAAACAACTCTATTCCAAATACTTCCATGTTATTTAACTTGTCAATTGTAAGGGAGCATGGGGGCAATTTTGTGTTTTGACATGGATATGGATTAAGCACCTGGGAGAAGCATCTGCTCTGCAAGGTGACAGCAACAAGCCTGACAGAGAACCAGAGCAAACTGTCTTTTATCCGCTGGTCTATTTCCCGAGAGACCCAGAGAAGACTGTGCTCAGCTGTGTGAATACTTCAGCGGGCTTGGGCTACACAGCTGCTAAGTCTTCTTTAAGGCTTCTGTCATGGCCTGGATACAAGTGCTCTTAATCTAGAAGATTTGACCATGAGTTTGGCTGCTTTTTCCCACACGCTCTCCAGGCCTGTTCATTGATTCACACTGCAAGTACTTACAGTGAGTCTACTCTGCGGGGGCCATCTTAGCTTAATACACACAGAAAAGACACTTGGTTCAGCAAAGAAAAGAAAGGAGGATTCACTAACAGAAAGCTAGCTAATGCAGAGTTTTTCCCCAAAAAATGTTTGAATTTTTTTAAAAATTGCAGGAACTACTTCTTAGAACATCAGTTCTCACTTGTCTTTTTGCCCTCTGTCATCTCTAAACCGAGGACAGCGATCAGCTACATGAGAGTGGTATTCGTGAGTGAACGCATGGCCAAAAGAAGAACACGAAAACTGGTCATCGTATTTTCTTTGTATCTCTCACAATAACCTCTCCTGCAATATTCAAGGAATGCAAGTAGTCTATAGAAAATGACAAGAATAAGGCCGGGCGTGGTGGTTTATGCCTGTAATCCCAGCACTTTGGGAGGCCGAGGTGGGTAGATCACCTGAGGTCAGGAGTTCGAGACCAGCCTGGCCAATGTGGTGAAACCCTGTCTCTACTAAAAATACAAAATTAGCCAGGCGTGGTGGCGGGCACCTGTAATCCCAGCTACTCGGGGGGCTGGGCATGAGAATTGCTTGAACCCAGGAGGCGGAGGTTGCAATGAGCCGAGATCACACCATTGCACTCCAGCCTGGCCAACAAGAGCAAAATTCCATCTCAAAAAAAGAAAAAGAAAAAGAAAAGAAAATGACAAGAATAAACAACATAAGGTGTCTATGAGAAACAGAAATAATCCAATTGCCCTGGCCATATTGTAGGCTGCTGTAAAGAAAATTCACTACCAAAAGAAATTCTTCAAATGCTGTGGCATCTGGTGTTCAGATTCCAGGCATCTGACATTTGCCACTCGATACAGAAGATATAGACAATAAACTCATCCTTTAAAGTGTTACTAGAATGCTCTATGTAAACTTGGTAGAATGCAAAGGTTTGAGGAACATTGTGTTATAATGTTACACTTCACAGTACCTTTTCCTGTAAAGGAGTCCTGGTTTACTGAAAATTTAGGAAAGGGATGCAGATTGTGACATTTGCTTCTCTGGCATAGGAAGCAAGGCAAAATGCAAATGTTAGAATTAATCTCATTTTACAGCATTGCACTTAACATGTGCATTGAAGTAGCACAGATTCAAGAATCACCATGATTGCCTTCGTTCAACAGCTTATGACACAGTGCCCAGATTCCTTTCAATTTAATTTAAAAGAATCAATTTGTCAAACTGGCAAAGTATCCTGAATAACTCTAGCGAGTGGCACTGTAACACTATGGTCGGTGCTATTCACAAGCTAGCATTCCAGAGCAGGATAAGAAATGTGTCAGCTCAAAAATGACATTGATGCTGTTCTGTAAGCAATATTCCATTACAATAAGGTATATTTCCCAGGAAGACGACATGTTTGCTACTTCTAGATGTCTAAAAGGTCATTTCTTTTCCAGTCAAACTTTCATTACAACAAGACAATAAGCCAATACTTGTGGTCATTTTTCTCTTTATGGAAAAAAGTCAAGAACTTGAGAAACTGACTCTGAGTAGCGCCCTATCTTCTAATGTAGTCAAGTCTACCATGTTCTGTAAGAATATTTATCTTAGGAAACAGTGTATATGAAGACCTACAGAAGACAGGTGTGAGTGTGTGTTTGAGTGTGTGTGTGTGAGAGAGTGTGAGCTTGTGTCTGTGTCTGTGTGTGTGTGTCTGTGAGTGTATGAGTGTAAGAATGTGTGTGTCTGCCTGTGTGTGAGTGTGTCTGTGTGTGTGTGAGCGTGTTTGTGTGTGTGTGGTGAGAGAAAAAATTATGCAACACAAGAAGACAGGACTATGTCTTTTTTTTTTTTTTAACCAATGTACTGCCCACTACAGTCATGAAAGTGATGAAAATCCAGAACAATATGATGGGTATCATAAAATTACCAGGGAGTCAATGACTGCCCATGTAAAGGAGCTTGTAGCAGTGACTGATAAGTGAATCATTCTCAGACTTAAATGCTTCTCTTACCTAATTCAGAACTGTCCTATTTCCTATTAAATGTGCTGTTAACCTGCAATTTTTAGATCCTTAATTTAAGTTCCTTGTGTTGCTTTTTAAAATTCACTATTCAATCAAAGGGGTTCACTTGGCTATACGGAATATTTTTTCCCCAAAGAAGGCTACGCAATGCACATTTGCAAGACAGTGGTCAAAGAAATTAGCCAGGATCCTCTCATCTTGATCCCTGGAGTTGGTGGAATGCAATGGAAGACAGAGGATTGGGTCTGACTACAGTTCTGACACGGACTAATTTTTGACCAACAAAGTTTTCATCTTCGGTCATCTTTTGATTCCTCGCTTATAAAATATCTTCCACCAAGCAGTTATAAAAATTTAAAATGAGATAAAAATGAAACTGTAGGTTGAAAAGCATAAGACAATTAAAAGTATTGCTACTGTTAGATATTTTGTTAGTATCCTCTGAAAACACAATTTGCTTTTCTATAACAACTTAGGCATTCCTGAAAATCACACACCACAGAAAATTGAGCAATAAAAACCTCAGAGCTTAAGAGAAAAGAAACAGGGTGCAACACTCTAAAAATGTTATCTGTGTCACATAAAAAACAAAGATAGGAACCCAATAAAAATGGCAGCACGGTGTTTCACTAATTGGCTAAGAAATACATACATACTACAATAGTTCTGTATTTTCAAGACAATACATAGTGTCTATCCTGACAAAGACCTGAAAGTTGGCTCATGGAAGTGAGCACTGCAAGAGCTAAAGCTTGTGAGTTACTGGAAAGTGGTAGAAAGAGGATTGTCTGAAGCTGGAGAGCTGTCATGCCAGTAGGAGGTGCTATGCTCATATTCAAGGCCTGAACTGTGAGGTAGCTGGTAGATGTTGGAGAAATGGGCATTTTACGTATTTCTATGGGACTCAATTCAGTTGGGTGCAGTTTTTTTCATTCACTCACAAGAGAAACCATGCATAAACAATCATGAAATTCACATTGCTTGAGAATTGCTCCCTAAGATATCAATTGTGTTGGAAAAAGTTTGTTTTCAAATGAGCATTATAGCAGAACTGACTGTATCGTGAACTGTGTCCCCAAATTGGAAAACAAATCCCAAAATAATTACCTGAAAATCAGCTGGTTCTCTTTGCTCCTGTTACTTAAAAGGAGTACATACACAGAAGAAACATATCAGCAAATAGATGAACATTTGATGGTTTGAAAAATTAATGGCTTCAAACATGAATTTCATCACACCTCTGTCTTCCTCAGCATATTATTTGAACCTCACAAAGGACATTTGATTAGGAAATTAAGATCAATAACCAGTGGATTACCAAATATGGGGAGATTTCACTTTCATTCTCCAATCATTCAACAAATTTTCATTTCCAATCTTGATTCACTCAGTAAATATTTATTGCACATTTGTAACGTGTCAGGTGCCATTCTAGGCATTGGAGATGCACTGGCGAACAAAACACAAAAAGGTAATCGTCTTCATGCAACTTACATTCTAGTGAGAGAAACAGACTACAAACAATTGCACATTGATACATATATAGGCCTTGTGCTTGCTTTAATGCACTTTGTAGATATTACACTTTTTATAAACTGAAAGTGTGTGACAACCCTACACTGAGCAAGGCCATCAGTGCCATTTTCCCAACAGGAGGTGCTCACTCTGTGTCTCTGTGTCAAATTTTGGTAGTTCTTCCAACAGTATTTCAAACTTGTTTGTATCTGTGATGGTGATCTGTGATCAGTGATCTTCGATGTTACCACCGAAATTGTTTTAGGGTACCAAAACCCACGCACCTTTAAAATGGTAAACTTCATCCATGAATGTTGTATGTGTTCTGACTGCTCCACCAACCAGTCATTGCCCTGTCTCTTTCCCTCTCCTCAGGCCTCTCTATTCCCTGAGACACGACAACATTAAATTTAGGCCAATTAAGTGTTCAAGTAAAAGGAATAGTCACACATTTCTCACTTGGAATCAAAAGCTAGAAGCATGAAGCTTCATGAGAAAGGCATGTCGAAAGCTAAGATAAGCCAAACAGCCAAGTTGCAAATGCAAAGGAAAAGTTATTGAAGAAAATTAAAAGTGCTACTCCAGTGAACACACAAATGATAAGAGAGTGAAATGGCCTTATTGCTGATATGGAGAAAGTTTTTGTGGTCTGGATAGAAGATCAAACCAGCCACAACATTCTCATAAGCCAAACCCTAATCCAGAACAAGGCCCTAACTCTCTTTAATCCTATGAAGGCTGAGAGGTGAGGAAGTCACAGGAGAAAATTTGACAGCTAGCAGAGGTTGGCTCATGAGGTTTAAGGAAAAAAGCCATCTCCGTAACATAAAAGTAGGAAGTGAAGCAGCAAGTGCTGATGAAGAAGCTGCCGTAAGTTACCCAAAAGATCTAGCCAAGAGAACTGATGAAGATAGTTACACTAAATAACAGATTTTCCATGTAGATGAAACAGCCTTCTGTTGGAAAAAGATGCCAATTAGAACTTTCATAGCTAGAGAGGAGAAGTCATTGCCTGGCTTCAAAGGACAGGCTGACTCTTTTGTTAGAGGCTAATGAAGTTGGTGACTTTAATCCATCTTGAATTAATTTTCGTATAAGGAGTAAGGAAAGGATCCAGTTTCAGCTTTCTACTTATGGCTAGCCAATTTTCCCAG
>NW_012103887.1:451224-465622 GCF_000951045.1 Mandrillus leucophaeus
TGCTGCTGAATCCGGTTTGCCAGTATTTTGCTGACGAGTTGATGGGTGCAGCACAGCAACATGGCACAAGTATACATATGTAACAAACCTGCACATTATGCACATGTACCCTAGAACTTAAAGTATAATAATAATAATAATAAAAAGAAGTTGGTGACTTTAAGTTTATGCCAATGCTCATTGACCATTCCAAAAACCCTAGGACTCTTAAAAATTATGCTAAATCCACTCTGCCTGTGCTCTCAGTGGAGCAACAAAGCCCAGACAATGCTCACAGTCACCCAAGAACTCTGATGAAGATCTGTAAAAAGATCAACATTGTTTTCGTGCTAACACAACTTCTACTCTGCAGCCCATGGATCAAGGAGTTAATTTCTACTTTAAGTCTTATAAGTTAAAAGAATACATTTTGTAAGTCTATATGTAGATGGATGTATAATAACATCTATCTATGTAGACAGTGATTTCTCTGATGGATCGGGGCAAAGAAAATTGCAAACCTTCTGGAAAGGATTCACCTTTCTAGATGTTATTAAGAACTTTCATAATTCATGGAAAGAGGCCAAAATACCAATATTAACAGAAGTTTGCATGAAGTTGATTCCAAACCCATGGATGACTTTGAGGAGTTCAAGGCTTCAGCGGTGGAAGTCACTGCAGATGTGGTAGAAATAGCAAGAGAACTTGAATTCTAAGTGGAGGCTGAATATGTGACTAAATTGTTGTAATCTCATGAAAAACCTTGAACAGATGAGGACTTGCTTCTTATGGATGTGCAAAAAAAGTGTTTTCTTCAGATGGAATCTACTCCTAGTGAAGATGCTATGAACATTTTTGAAATGACAAGAAAGGATTTAAAATACTACGTACACTTAGTTAATAAAGCAGTAGTAGGGCTTGACAGAATTGACTTCAATCTTGAAAGTCCTACGGTGGATAAAATGCTCTCAAACAGCATAACAGGCAATGGAGAAATCTTTTGTGAAAGAAAGAGTCAATCAGTGTGGCTTACTTCATTGTCGTTTATTTTAAGAAATTGCCCCAGCCACTCCAACCTTCAGCAACTACCACCCTACTCAGTCAACAGCCATCAACATTGAGGCAAGATCCTCCACAAGGAAAAAGATTTGCTGAAGGCACAGAAAATTGTGAACAATTTTTAGAAATAAAGAACTTCTAAGTTAAGGTATGTACATTGTTTTTTTTTTTTTTTTAGCTGTAATGTTCCTTGACACTTATTAGACTACAGTGTAGTATAAACTTAACTTTTATATGCACTCAGAAACCAAAGAATTTGTGTGGCTCGCTTTATTGTGATATTCATTTATTGAGGTGATCTGGAACCAAATCTGCAATATATCCAAGCTATGCCTCTAATACATAAATTATATATACACTGTTAGAAAGTAAAAAATGTTGTGAACAAAAGTAGAGAGCAGTGGGAATCAGAAATATACAAATCCCCTTCCTTGCAGGGGATTTGGTAAGAGAAGCAGAGCAATGGGTGGGCCCAGACACCATAGGAATATGTAGGCCAGAGGAAGGGGAATTCACTGATGCTTTTGTGTAGGCTGTAGCGTGAGCTAACTCAAATGTTTAAAACATCATTTTCACTGCACTGTGGGGAACAGATAGAAGGTAGGAACTATGAGAGCCACTTGGGAGCCCTTTGCAATAGTCTGTGCAAGAAATGATAGTAGTAGCAGTAGAAATGGTTTAAAGTGAGTAGAGTCGTGATATATTTTAAAGGTAGAACCAGGGGAACTTGTTGACGTTGAAGACAGAGTAAGAAAAAGGATGGCATCAACAATGGCTTCAAGATATTTTATTTAAACAATGAAACAGTAGTAGCTTTTTTTTTTTTTTTTCAGATGCAGAAAATGGCAAGATCTGACTTGGGGCTGAGGGAGACAGGAGTGCCAGAAATCAAGATAGTTTTAATAACAGCCAAAGATCAACCTAAGAATGAAAAGGGAAGCTTCACCTTGAATTATTTTAAGTTGAATAGTGGTCAATTTTTGTTTTTTGTAATTAACTTAAAGTGGACCTCCTACACCTTGCATTTTCCCCAGCAGTGTTCTCCTGTCAACAACTGTCTGATATCTGATAATAGCTAAGCCCTATAGCCTTGAAATTTCAGAATTGGGGGAAAATACATTTTAAAAATTTAATGATTAAAAAAAGATAGTGATAACCAAGCCACTTTCTAGTGGTACTAAACATTTGAATGTAGTCTTTAATGTTATTCCTTTTTACTAATTTTAGCTAAATACATTCCATAATATGAACAACTCCCACTTATTAATTTTCCTGCTCCAAGTTCTAACAATTTTTGTGGAGTCTCTGGGATCTTCTACATATAAGGTCACGTCATCTGTGAAAAGAGAGAATTTTATTCCTTCTTTTCTGATTTGGATGCATTGTATTTCCTTTTCTTCCCTAATTGCCCTGGCGTGGACTTCTAGTGCTATGCTGAATAGAAGTGTCAACAGTAGGCATCCTTGTCTTTTTCTGATCTTAGAGAAAAAGCTTTCAGTTTTTTACCATTGAGTACGATGTCAGCTGTGGCATTTTCATATATGGCCTTTATTATGAATTCTTTCTACACATATATTATTAAGCATTTTTATCAATAAAGTTTGTTACATTTTATAAAATGCTTTCTTTGTATCTTTTGGGATGATGGTGATTTTTTTTTCCCTTTAACCTGTTGATATACTGAATCACGTAAATTGATCTGCAGGTGGCACAGAAGTAGAAAAACAAACTTAGTTTCTCCTACTCTACTTTCATAACATGCTTCTGACACTCATTGTGGGGGGTTCTTCCCCACACATCAAGCAAGCAATCAATTCTTGAGCAGACACCAGCTGTCCTCCAGTACAATCCTGCCACGATCTACCTAGAGAGAGTGTTTCCATGCCACCCTCCAGGAACCTCCAAGTGTTCACCTCTCTCTGAACCCAGGTTTTGGGAGTTTGTAGAGAGAGTTGTTACACAGTCATGATTGACTAAATCACTGGCCACTGAAAACCAGCTCAACCTTCAGCCCTTCTCCTCTCCCTGGAGGTGGGGGAGCAAGGATGGGGCTGAAAGTTCCTACGTTCTAATCATGTCTTGGTCTTTCCAGTGACCAGTCCCCACATCCTAACGCTATATAGGGTAGCCAGCCATCATTCAACTCATTAGTATAAAAATATAATTAATACTTTGGAGATTCCAGGATTTGAGGAGCTGTATTCAGGAGACTGATGGAAGACCAAAAGTACATATTTCACAATACCAAACATGTAGTGAGGCATCTTGCATCCCAACGATAAATCCCACTTGGTCATAGTGCATGATCCTTTTAATGTCCTGGTAAAGACGGTTTACTAGTATTGTTTTGAGAATTTTTGCATCCATATTTATCACAGCTATTGGCCTGTAGCTTTCTTTTTTTGTTATACCATTGTCTAGCTTTTGTACTGGGTTAATGCTGGCCTCATAAATTGAGTATAGAAGTGTCCCCTTTTCCTCAATTTTTCAGAAGATGAAAGTCAAAATTCCATTTATCAATGACGTGAGCCACTTTTTTGTTGTTGAATCAGATAGTTTAATAGTTTTCAAACACAGAATAATATATGTGTTCACTGCTGTGAAAAGTAATACATAATAGTGAAAGGCATTATGCACTTTTAAGTTTATATTTGCAATGTTAACATTTTCTCCATCACTTTAAAATAATCAATCAAGCACCGATTTGTAGTGTTTGCTGATTTCCCTGGGGTAAATACTAACAAAAGTATTTACACGTTCGGAAGCTGATCTCAAGCTGCCAGTGTTTGATATGGAACCCAGAGAGGGGAAGAAATGAGCAGTTTATTTACAAGATGTAAACAACCTCAAAAGCGCAGATAATTGTAAATGGAGTAAAAAACTAGAAAGATACAAGTTTTGACTCTTACTTCCATTTAATACAATTTAATGAATTTATATAATTTATATAGTTTATATAATTGAATACTTAATACATGCTGTGTTTAACAGCCAACACATGAACTCTTAAGAATTTAGCAATTGGCTTCTGTGAAACAGTACAAGCCAGCTCCAACACACCATTGTAGTTTGGTCTCCAGAAAACAACTTGTTAGAATTATCTGGAGCCAAATATGGGGACAGGACTTTACCCTTACTTTCTGCATTCCTCTTTTCTTACATCTCCCTACGTGCATGAAGGAAGCTACTGCCAACTCTTCAGCTGAATCAAATCCCGAATCCTGAGGCAGGCTTCTTAAGGTCTCGCTGAGAACCCATGACAATCAGGACTCCATACCCAGCCACCCAGGATTCCAGTAATGAATTTGGGGAGGAAAGATCATCAGTGGTTATCTGCACATCAAAATATGCACCCTTTTAAAATATCATGGAATAAACATCTCTGTTGCTGACATCATTAGATGTATCTTTTTGGATTATCAAGGTTTCAGCCTTCAGCTTCTTGGCCACTCATCAGTTGCCGCTGTTGGATATATTTTTAGGTTCTAAATATATCTTACAGGGACAATAATATCATCATCTCCTTTGCCAAAGCAGAAGATAACATTTGGCAGTAAACACTGAATCATATGCCTTCCCAGTTCTTCTGAGATTTCCTTTCAAGGCCTTGGCTTTTCCACATAAACAAAATCCTTTCTTGGGTTTTCCACATGAAAACCACCTCCTGCCATCTTGGTGCCCCTCACTCACTTCACTTTCTCAATTGAGAGGTTGAGCATAATACTTACTCCTTGAATAGTACATTTGTCTATGTGTTATAGACATATCCCCTGTCACTCAGGAGGTCCTAACTGGAGAGTAATCATTCTGATAGAAATAGGCAAGTAAAGACATATATAGACAAAAGATTAAAATTGTGTGGTCAATACTGGAATCCAGCAATCACACACTAATGGAAGTATCTCAGTTTTTAAAATAATGATAAAATTATAGACATCGATAATATTTCACACTAAGTATAAAATGAGACTTGGTTGGAATCTATCATGTAGATGACATCAAAGTGCTCTCCACTTTAAAAAGTCATTTCTTATATGTGACATCATTTTAAAGTATTCTATGTGCATATATGCCCTTGCCAGCATCTAAAAGGCTTCTATTCTGAGAAATTTCTTTTTTTTTTTTCCAAGATGGAGTTTCACTCTTGTTGTCCAGGTTGGAGTGCAAGGGTGCAATCTTGGCTCATCGCAACCTCCGCCTCCTGGCCTTCTGCCTCGGCCTCCTGAGTAGCTGGGATTACAGGCCTGTGCCACCACACCTGGCTAATTTATTTTTATCTTTTTCTTTTTCTTTTTTTTGTATTTTTAGTAGAGACGGGGTTTCTCCACGTTGTTCAGGCTGGTCTCGAACTCCCGACCTTAGGTGATCCACCTGCCTCGGCCTTCCAAAGTACTGGGATTACCGGCATAAGCCACCATGCCGAGCCTATCCTGAGAACTTTCAATGTAGAACTATTGTTTTATAAGCAAAAATGATCAACACTTATATTTTAATTATTATAAAGCAACACATATTCGATTTGCTTCATTTACAAAAGGCTTCCTGGACTTAACCTTTTAGAAATGCATGACACTTAACTTTTTTTACCAAGTAAAAAAGTAGAAAAAGGTGATCAAATGAAGGACACTAATTGCAGTTGATGGCAATTACTCCTCAGGAGGACATGTGGATCATGTGTGATTTTTCAGATGTTTCACCAGATTGTTAAAATGATTAAATGAACAACCTGAGCTGCAACCTGAAATCCATACAGATGTGATAGCACCACAACCATTTCTTACCCCCTAGACATTGTAGTGTGGTTGCCTCTGGCAGCTTTAACTTGGTTGACTGATAATATTTAATATAAAAATCCTCATGGGGTGTCAAGAAATGTTAGTTTTCTTCTCCCTTTCTAAAATAAAAGTCATTAAATCATGATTGATTACGAAAATGTGACTTGACTGATTTTCCCATGTTATACATCCATGAAATGTAAACAAGAAATGCTAATATAAAAGAAAAATACAAGAATATAGATTTTACTGTTAATAGTGCCTGTTAAATGTTGGTATAAAAATACTCTAAGAAAATACACCAATATATTAATGGTGGTAGTGCTTCTAAATGGGGGGATTAAAGGTGATGTTTCCAAAGTTTACATAATGATTGTGAAATACTCCTGGGATGGAGAAATAAAACTTCATTAATAATATTATTATTTTTAAGGTCAGGGTCTTGCTTTGTCATCCAGGCTGCAGTTCAGTGGCTCCATTGTAGTTCACCGTAATGCCAAAATCCTGGCCTTAAGTGATCCTCCTGCCTCAGCCTCCCAAAATGCTAGGATTACAGGCATGAACCACCATGCCTGACCCACCCAAAAGTTTATTTTTAAAAACATAAATTTTAAAAAGATAACATAATCATATCTCACTTTACTCATTAAACATATTCCAGAAAATGCTTTATAACTTAATTTTTGTTTTTAAAAAGTTTGAGGCTGGGCACGGTGGCTCACGCCTGTAATCCCAGCACTTTGGGAGGCAGAGGTGAGTGGGTCACAAGGTCAGGAGATCGAGACCATCCTGGCTAACACGGTGAAACCCCGTCTCTACTAAAAAAAAATACAAAAAAACTTAGCTGGGCGTGGTGGCCGGCGCCTGTAGTCCCAGCTACTCGGGAGGCTGAGGCAGGAGAATGGCATGAACCAGGGAGGCAGAGCTTGCAGTGAGCCGAGATGGCACCACTGCACTCCAGCCTGGGCCACAGAGCGAGACTCCATCTCAAAAAAAAAAAAGAAGTTTGAAGGCCAGGTGCGGTGGCTCACGCCTGTAATCCCAGCACTTTGGGAGGCTGAGTTCCAGACCAGCCTGACCAACATGATGAAACCCCACCTTTATTAAAAATACAAAAATTAGCTGGACCTGGTAGTGTGCACCGTTAATCCCACCTACTCAGGAGGCTGAGGCAGGAGAATTGCTTGAACCCGGGAGGTGGAGGTTGCAGTGAGCCGAGATTGTGCCACTGCACTCCAGCCTGGGTGGCACAGCGAGACTCCATGTTAAAAAAAAAAAAAAAGTTTGAAAATGTCCAAAAGAAGCTCACTACTCTCCCCGTGTTTTCGCAACCGTGCTGAATTACCTGTAGTTCCCTGCAGCATCATGCTACTTCCAAGTCTGTGCCCTAATAGGTGCTGTTGCTGATACATGAGGCCCCTTGCTCTATATTCGTCACATAACTACGAGTTTTCCTTCAAACCCTTCTCCAGGAACATTTTCTGAGTTCTCCGCTACAATACACATGCTCATCCTTCAGAGACAGCCCTCAATGCATTCATCAACAGTAAGCACTACCACACTATAATAACTGTGGAAAGTGATTTAGCAAAGCACAGTGCCTGCTGAATAAAGAAATGAATGAATGGATAAGCAATTTTGACTTTCCATCATTTCAACAAATAGTTGACCTTTTTGTTTTCTCTCACTTAAGTGACTGGCTGTTTGACTAGAGTAGTAAAAACAAAGTAGGTGTCTTGACACCCTAAAAAGGATAAGTGTTATCTATATAAATTCAATCTATACATTTATTTAAATAGTATCATTCAATAAGAATTAACTGATGGCATTGTACGTGCCAGATTTGGTGTTAGGCACTAGAACATGGAAAGGAGGAACAGTGCTTCTTTCTTCAACAAACTGAGACTAACGGGAATAGTCAGGCAAATCCACAGTTGCAGTAGTGCTCTAAGTGCTACGTTGAAGCATGCACTTTCTGTAGCAGGAACGAAAAGGGGTGGTGTGGGGTGTGGGGACAAGCCTTCTTTGTTCCAACCATGTATTAAACTAAAATGTAGTTGTATTTACAATACAAAGCACAACAGAGGCTGCACTGGACAATTCCCTAATATCATCACTGTAAATAATCAATGTTACGTGATTAGAATGGGCATAAAAAAAGAGCTAAACCTGCTGTTATTAACAAAGTTTCCCACTGGAATATTGGAAGACACACTGACTGTCACTCACTATAGAAAGTATAGAATTGGAAAAGATAATTTTATGAAGATTTAATAAACTTTTAAAACTGGTGTGAAAGTATTATTTCCCAAACTCAGTTTGTAGCTGGGGTAGGGGGAGTAGGTAGTATAAATTTCTTCTTAAATTGCATCATGACAGAGAAGTATCCTTTTGGATTCCACTCTTGTGGACTAACAAAGTCACTTTTTGACATCTCAACTTTGAACATAATTGCTCTTCCTATCTTCCAAAGAAATGAGCTGAAGAAATAAAATTGTCCCTCTATAGAAGAACCAATAAGCACAAGTAGTTATTTTTTTTATTTTTATTTTTTTTTTATCACCACAGCTTTCTGTTTTCGAGCAATTTGGAGTCCCCAGGTGGATTCAAACTCAATCCCCCTTCCGCCTCACTCGGGCTCCATGCACTCCCACAGATATGAGGTTGGGTGAGCACATAAGATTCACTTTCCAAAGGCATACTGAAAAATCTTCATACAGATTAAAAGATTTTTTAACTATTTCAACTTTCAAATCTTTCAAACTTCTCTTTCTCAAACCATAGAACACTGTCATTTGTGCAGAACAACATGAAGATGGGAGGTTATGGTTGCTTCAATTAGGTCTCAGAATTAAGACATATGTTATATATTTACTACCAACCGTAAAGAATAAACTGTACCTAGATCTAATAACCGTAATCCTAAATAACCCTGTATAATCTATTATACACATAGTAGCCAGATAGACTTCTAAGGATATAGCTCAATCAGGGCTCAAAAATGTGGCACTGATTGACAGTGTATAATTCTCGCTCATGAGTTGTGGAATAAAGTCCAAACCGCCGTTCTCTAATTCAAGCTCCTCACAAACTGGCTCCAATCTGCCTTCATTGTTGATTAACCACATGTCCCTTGCAAAATCTACACTCCATCCCCAAGAGACTCTGTGTTGTCCTCTGAGCATTTAGAGAACTCTTCCACCTCCATGTCTGCCCTCTCATGGTTTTCCCCACTTGACTGACCTTCCTCTCATTTCACCTACTCAAACCTAACTTGTCAAAAGCCCTCCTCTCTGAAGCCTGTCTAGGTCATCCCATCTGAGAGCAATGTCTCTGTCCTCTACATTCTCACTTTGCTGGCATATATGTCTCTTGCCACCTCTACCACATCTTTCTCACCTTTATAAGTAAACCTCCCCAACAGCTAGCACATGCTAGGTGTACAATGCCAAACCTATAAGTCAGTGGCTGAATCTTTTTACAAAATGATTCAGAAGGCATCTCAGGATTATTTCATTTCTCCACATAATCACACATATCCACTACCATTATTTGGTAGACTCAGAGGTTGCAAGATATTGGTTAACTATATATTCACTCTTTGACTGATATTAAAAGTTGTTTTAGCAAGTTAATCTCTAATAGCAGCTTATCTGCCACTTATTTGATTCTCATATAAAGAAAGAGTATTAAAAATCTGATGTTTGAATATCCTACTTACATAAATTCAAGATAAGCAGGAGTTTAGCACATCTGCCACCCCGAATTCAATTATCTACTGCATGTGTTGCCCCTCATGTGTAATCTGGGCCTTGATGCTAAGCCACCCCTCAGAGATTCTCTAAGTTCCAACGTCAGAAAATTTGAGGGTCCTATGGCACAGAATGATAAGTACCAACATGGCTACTACTGAAGATGTTAGCTTGGAAATACTTTTAAATCATGGAGTGCTTAAGTGCTATACAGTTATATTGCCAATAGCCTTACCTTTTGCACAAGATTTTTTAAACAAAATGTAAAATACAGGTACTGTAATTAATGAATTCTCACATAAAGGACAAATAAAAATAGGATCACGAATATTGCTCAGACTTTGAATTTTTATACTGTAATCTAAGAATACTCTGAAGGACAGAAATCAAATTGGTAGGGCCAGGAAATATAATAATTTCTATATTCTACTAACAGTATAAAAGAGAAATATAAATCTTATTAAGGCAGAAAATAAAAAACGAGAGATTTTCATTATTTGGCTTAATCGTTTAAATATCACATTTATTATCATACACTACAAACTCCCCAAACTGCTTTGATATTTTCCCTTAAAAATAAGAGAGAAAACATGAAGCATCTGATTTTGTGATAAGAGAAAATTTCTTGATAATATGTTTTTGTGGCTATAAGTGCCAATGAATATACCAAGTTCTAAATAATATGCAATGTTTTAAATGCCAATGAATGTTGTGACAATGTCTTTCATTTAAATTGTGATGTATGTTTGCAAGATACAGTCTACCCCCTTTAAACTAGAGAGGCACCTGTCAGCGCCTGTGCCACCCACTGCCCTTGAAGGTGCAGACCTAAGAGGAGAAGGCTTACAACTGCAGTCTTCTCCTTCTTCCCTGACCCCATTATAGGAATAAGAAGTGAATCTTCACTTAGAGTCAGCCCATGCACAGACGAGCCAGTGGCAAACCTCTGCCCAAGTATTAAAGGATAAACTGGGCAATCAGATTCGCTCTCAAAACTCTGGATTAGGAAATCAGAAGAATGAACTAGTGTAAGTCAATGATATGAACGAGTCCAAGAGACAAGTAGAGGGGGAAAGCTAATCAGTAGAAAAGAGGCAAATGAAGATGCCTGGAGAGAAGCAGAGCTGCCAACAGAGAACAGATTTGAGAGCTGTCCGAGGTCCTGATACCCTGAGGTTCTGATTCCAGTCAACCTGCAGGCTTACATCTATCCTGAAATGTAACCCAACTCCAATTCCACAGAGTCACAATGTACCTAAATGATTTGGACAGACACAGAAGTCATAATAATATAATTTAACCTACTGATAGGCTCCTGTGTCAAAAAGGCATACGCAAACAGTAATTTTTAAAAGCCCAGGCTGTCTGAGACTGAAGCCCAGCTCTGTCATTTATTACCTGTGTGGCCCTAAGCAAGTTATTTAGTCTCTCTTAGTCTCCAATTTATCATGTTTAAAATGGATATAATAGTAGTGCCTCGAAGGGTTATTATGAGAAATGCGTGAGATGATGAATGTGTAGTGGTTAGCACAGACAGCTCCAATGTTAGACAATGATCGTGAGCGTGATAATGACAACAATGATGATAATTTCCTCTTCCACACTGGCATAGTAGCTCAATAGAGAAATAAATTAGCTTTAAATTTAAGCTAACTCTAGTTACTTATTACCAGCTTGTTCACTTAAAAAATAGGTAGACTATTACAGTTAAAATTTTAAACCTCAGATGTTTTGCCTTGGAGACAGTTTGGGATGAAAGAAAACTATATTAAAGTAAAAACAAAACAATCTAGATTCTTTTTTTTTTTTTTTTTTTTTTTTGAGATGGAGTCTCACTCTGTCGCCCAGGCTGGAGTGTAGTGGCCGGATCTCGGCTCACTGCAAGCTCCGCCTCCCGGGTTCACGCCATTCTCCTGCCTCAGCCTCCCGAGTAGCTGGGACTACAGGCGCCCACCTCGCCCGGCTAGTTTTTTGTATTTTTTAGTAGAGACGGGGTTTCACCATGTTAGCCAGGGTGGTCTCGATCTCCTGACCTCGTGATCCGCCCGCCTTGGCCTCCCAAAGTGCTGGGATTACAGGCTTGAGCCACCGCGCCCGGCCAAAACCTAGATTCTTTATTTTTCTTTCTACCACCAAAATTGATTCTAAATCTCATGTATAACCCATTTTCTCTGCAAAAAGTGTAACTCATGCACTCATTCCCCTCATGGAGATTTTATGAGGGCCTCATCATTGAACTTTCTGTCTTCTAATATGTGTACCCTTTTTGCATTGCATCAGAAGAAAAACTTCTAATTCACGGTCACCTCTAATTAAGTACTCTTCTGGAACACACCACTGTCTGCTGAATGAAGACCAGATTTCCTTAGAATGACCATTGCAACTTTTTATAATCTGATCTCAGTTCCTCGCTTCATCCGCTACTCATCTCCACCAGCTTTTCATGGTCCTTCCTCATATCTATTCATTTTCTCTGGCTTTTTCCTTGCCTAGGATCTTTTTCTGACTTACAGGTCTGAATAAAAACACAAGTTTTTGGCCTAAGTCTTAAGGTTCAGTGCAAATGCTCTTTCTTAATAAAATGTCTCTTATCTTTATACTCTGACCTAATGATTTTCTTTTCTTTGGTCATAGAGTGTTCCGTATTTCTATTAAAAGATATCACATTCTACTATAAAGCTATGGATACATCTTTCCAAAAAAGCAGTAGCTATATTTTAAATAAACAGTGATAAAAAATAATTGTGAAGTTCATAAACAAGGTAACCCTGATACGGGAAAATTGTTGGTAAACATATTTGAAACTATTCTTTAGGATATATTTTAATTCCTCCACGTCCCCATACACAACCTGACTCTAAGGAGATAAAACAGAATCTTGTTGCTAAGGGGGAAAAAAAACAATTATTTAAACAACAAAGATTTTCTCCATTTCAAGGCGAAAAACTTTCCTAATAAGTTGGTGCTCTTGAGCACAAAAAGATGAAATTAGATATAAGGGGGAGGCACTGAAACCCTTTTCAAACCCACTGAATTCTTATTGAGTGATCACAGTGAGCCAAACTAGCAGAGGATCCTTGTGCCTATTAGTTACATAGAACTCATAAGCCAGGTACTATTTTACTGACTGAATCTGCAGTTTGGCTCTCCACAGTTACTCACACAAAGCTATAAATATAAAAATGCAAAATGACCATAGGACATTAAAAAGGGCATTCATATTGATGATATGAGAGTATAAAGTAGGAGAAAATTAAAGGATTTGAACAACTTCAAGGCATCTTTCATGTATGCCTAACACACTGTCAGACACAGGTACACACACTTAAACCTACTTTCAAATAAATCTCTGACTTTCACTTCATTCCTGTAGGAAAGGAGAAACATGTGTCTGTTGGCAAGAGATTCTTGCTCCATTTGGGTTACTGGCAACCTTTATATGGAGACCATGTGGCAGACTCCATGACATCATGCAGGGATTTTAGATCTGATATTTGCTGTGCATGTGTCTCTCATGTTTTAGGACAACATTCTGATCACAAACTATTCTCCTTTGTTTCAATTATCACCAAATATTGAGACACACACAGAGGGGAAGGCAGGAGGAGGAGGAGGAAGAGGAGGAGGAAATAGAATAAAATATCTGTAAGTCTCTTACAGGAGAATGTAATTTTTCTCACTTCTCCAGGCAAACAGGATGACTTGGAACAATCGTTACTTTTCCTTTTTTTCACTATGCTCCTCTGCTCTCTACTCTAGGGGCTACACTGTTAAATCAGCTAAAATACAGAGTGAACGGATCTACTGATAAAACAAAGTCAGCTCTTTGCTGCTTCACCCAGCAAAGGTCACCTTCCCAGTGGCTTTCAGCTTCCCCAGGAAAGTCACAACACTCTCCAAAGCACTCACGTTCCCCCCCAGGATGTGTACGCAAACAGAGGTGTCTCTAGGAACCTCATCTCCGGTTTCATCTCTAATTGGAAAAGACACGGACAGAAGAAATCCCTCAGCAGTTTCCTCCTGGGACCCTGGCTGTGTACATACATCAGCTCCTTAGTGAGAAGCAAAGGAAGACCACTGTTAACCTGGCTTCCTCTCAAGATCCTACAGAAAGAATTGGATAAACCATAGGCTACCTTCTTGCTCTAAATAAGCTCTTCTTCACGTTCACATCTGCTTATTAAATGTAGAGAATCCTCCAGCTGTATCACCTGCTTTCTTTGTTTTTCCGTGTATCCGTAGGCCTGTCTACAACAGCATTACCAAATTGTGTGTCTATTTATTGTCTGTACTTCACCTTGTTCTTTAAAAACTGTGTTTAATATTTACCTACACTATTTGCCTTATGTTTTATTTTCTAAAAACATGGGAGGCCAATTAGAAGGACACATTAAACGTCAACAATTAGCAAATTTCAGAGAATCAAAAATAACAGTAGAAAAAGTAGGATTAAGCCAGGTGTGGTGGATCACGCCTGTAGTCCTAGCACTTTGGAAGGCAAAGGTGGGCAGATTGCTTGAGCTCTGGAGCTCAAGGCCAGCCTAGACAACATGGTGAAACCCATCTGGTGCACACCTGTAGTCCCAGCTACTCAGGAGACTGATGTGAGAGGATCACTTGGGCCCAGGAGGTTGAGGCTGCAATAAGCTGTGATCATGGCACAGCTCCCCAGCCTGGGTGACAGAGTGAGACACTGTCAAAAAAAAAGAAAAAAAAATTAAGAAAGAGAGAGAGAAATAAGAAGCAAGGAAGGAAGGAAGGAAGGAAGGAAGGAGAAAAAGAAAGGAAAGAAGGAAGGAAGGAAGGAAGGAAGGAAGGAAGGAAGGAAGGAAG
>NW_012103887.1:465697-495766 GCF_000951045.1 Mandrillus leucophaeus
AAGGAAGGAAAAAGAAAAAGGAAGGAAGGAAGGAAGAAAAGAAAAAAAACTAAGATCAAGCCATAGGTACAGGTAGGTAATTAGAAATTAGAATACCTGCCATGTAGGCCCTTATACTCTGTTAGAAGCAGGCCATAAGTACCAACTTCTGAACCTCCTGGTGTTTAAGGAAAAATGCCTATAGGAAATATAGCACCTGAATAAACTTCATCAAACTGTTTATTATGAATGTTTTCATATTGCAATGATGAAGGCGATGAACTAAATAGCCTACAGAGTAAAAAAACATGTTCTTATGGGATTCCTTTTTAAATAATACATAACAGGCAAGAAGAAAAGCCAACAGTGTAAGTTTTCATAATTCAACCAGGTATAGGGACATCAGTTGTTACTAGAGTTCCATTATGTGTCATTATTGTAAAGACAGAAGTAGCAGCATCAAGAACTAGATCACCACAATACATGTGTCTGAGAGCCTGTATCATTCATTGGAAAATGTGATAAGAATGCGAAAGAATGCTACACCGATAATACTTTTCATGGTGGAAAGAAAAGAAAAGCCACGACTCCAGAGCAAAAGTTAGAAATAATCTAGAATAAATGTATGTAGGTATGTTAAGGTTTTATGAGTATACATTTATAGGTATTTTAAAACTCTTATTATTGAAATTCCTATAGGAAAAATAGCTATAATTACAGGTCTAAAACTCTTTACTATCCTTTTTCCCAATAAATAATTATGCTTAAAACTCAATTTTTGACAGAAAAAGGTTTCTTAGAGTACAGCTACCACAATATAGTACAGACTGTAAAATAAAGTAACCATATTTTCAAAGCAGAAATAACATATGGCTTGAAAAATAATTATGAATTTGGAAGTTTATTTCTATAAAAGAGTACAATTTATGTACATATTAAATTACATTTTATTTTTACATTTAATGGCTTTTTGGAAAATTTTTATGAAGTCAGGATTGTTACAGAAAAGTATCTGGAATGTATATTTCGCTAGAGGTGGATCCTCTTAAGGACTGTTAAAAAAATGTCTCACCCAAGTTTTTCGTAGGAATCTATTTCTGTTCACACTATTTTTTGATATGTGGTAAGGGATTGTATTTGGCATCTTGGCTTTGCCACTCGCTAGCAAACTTGTTCCAATCATTTAGCTTCTAGAAAGTTTTATCTCCACATGTGCAAAATAAAGGATGACCTGATCCATTGCATGCCCTACACTTTTGTGACGGCATGGGCTTTTGAGAAGAACACTGCTCACTTGTCCACTTTCAGCCACAGTACAGCTGCTTAGCTACAAGAAACTACAGGCCCAGCTCCACTCCTAACATGGCATTCATATCTGTCCTACTGGACTGGAAATCAGGTCTCCGTGCCAATGCAAACTCACATAACCACACTCTGATGGTCAGCACTTTGACCAGGTTAATTTAATCTGTCTAAATTTTAACCTTCTGCCTGTTCACTCCTCTAATTTTCACCTTCCCATGACCAGCTGGTATCACGGCTGTCTGTTTTGGTGATTGACAGCTAGGCACCCCAGCATGCTTTTTAATCTCCTAGGCAGGGCTACTATCTGGGATGCTTGCTTTAATACTTTACACTGTCTTCCTGTAACACAGTTTCTTAAGGCTTGTTTCTCTATAGAAACATGTCAGAAAATGTTATCTTAACTTGGTACCCCCACCCCCAAATAGATCTACAGTGGGTCATTTCTTTTACAAAATTACTCTGGAAACAAAGTTGATGCTCAGGCAACTGGTCTACCAGGGATAGCATGAATTTGTTTTTCTTGTCTACAATACCTATGCACAAACTCGTATCTAGAAGTCAACGATAAATGTGAAATGGAAGTCATTACCACTTATCTTCACAAATAATGCTTTCCTTCATTTCCCATATGGGCAACATAAAGGAGTGAAAATAACTATTATTGTTACATATTTGGTAGGTTTCCATCTTATAAAAAGCCTTCTTATCTGTCAAATGCCAATAACATCCAGTCTATCCTTCCTCATTTCCAACTTTGAGGTCTCATTTATCCCCTACTGTTTTCAGGGGTTGACTGAACTCGTATCCACACCAAAACCTTCCATACCCAAGATACTAGAGAATTAGAAACAGCCAATAGGTATTAAGAGAATTACAGAAATTTTGCATATTTACTTCGACAGGATACAAAGATACTATCATTAGAAAAGTGAGAAAAGTCCATTTGAGAGGGAAGAAAAGCATGCTGTCGATAAGATCAGAATGTGTACAATAGTTGATTGCTTATGGAGTTTAAAATTTCCAAAAGCTTTAGAGCCCAGTTATTGATGCCTGGGAGTCTTCGTAGATGGGATGCCCATCACTAATATTCATATTGGTGGTGATAAAACCTGTCTCCTTCCAGCACTATCCTACACAAAATTGTTCTTCTTGTGATAATTCAATGAAGAGCTAATCCTCTACAAAGGGCTCAGTGATATCAGAATACCATATGTTCCCTCTAATGTTATTCCATAAAGACCTTAAAGTGCCTAACCGTCAATAACCACTTAAGAAACAGGTTCTCTTGGGTCCTTAAGTGCTGGATAATGTGGTGCTGTCCTCAGTACTAGGTAAAAGGAAGTTTTTTTTTGTTTTTTTAGCTCTAGGAACTTAGGTGAAATCCTGGAAAACATTTGACAATGTTTCTTGTGTGCCGCTGGTGAATGGATTATAGATGGATTATAGATATAAAACGTACATGATGGTTTATAACTGGCTTTCCCATTGTATAGCAGCAAGTGCTAATCAGTAAGTCAATAAAAACTTGATGGCAAATTTTCTTTGTTTTTTTCTTTTTTTGAGACAGGGTCTCGCTCTGTCGCCCAGGCTGGAGTGTAGTGGTGCAATTTCGACTCACTGCAAGCCCCACCTCCTGGATTCAAGCCATTCTCCTGCCTCAGCCTCCCGAGTAGCTGGGACTATAGGCACCCACGCCCGGATAATTTTTTGTATTTTTAGTAGAGATGGGGTTTCACTGTGTTAGCCAGGATAGTCTTGATCTCCTGACCTTGTGATCCGCCTGCCTCAGCCTCCCAAAGTGCTGGGATTACAGGCATGAGCTACCCCGCCCGGCCCTTGATGGCAATTTCTAATTCAAGTGAGGCCGTATAACTCTCTCAGGATATGATCTGCTGTAAGTGGTAGATGTCACACATCTGAGGGTGAAAGGGAATATATCACATGATCGATCAGATTCAAAAATCGACATGATGAAAAGTCAAATTGAATTTAATAACATGTAATTAAGTAGATTTATATATAAAGCCAGTGTGTGGGTTTAAATAACCCATCACCAAAGTAGAACCTGAAGACATACCAGTTACACAGAAGCTTATCTGAAACAAGCCTGAAGTCTCCCGTTGACTGCAAGCTCAGTGTGACCTAAAAGTGTAAAGGGGACGATAAAACAGTGAAGCTCTTGAAAATACTCACGCATTAACAGAATTATAGTATCCAGAAAGTAGGCTGTAAAAGTTCCACTGTACACTCTACTAGTCAAGCTACCCCTACAGTTATATTTGTTTATGGAAACTTTTTCACCCTAGAATCTAAAGGCATATATTTTTCCACACCACACAGCAAAATAAAAGCCTGTTTCTCAACAGAGTCTGTGGACTCCAAGAGCGCGGAGGGAGATGTCAGGGGCAAGGGTTGAAAAACTATCTATTAGGTACTAGGTTCACTATTTGAGTGATGCTTTCAAGAAGAGAACCACAACATTATGCAATATGCTCATATAACAAACCTGCACACATACCCCCTAAATCTATTTTTTAAACCCTGTTGGTATTTACATGCAGCATTGATTTTCGTTGATCCATTAGTACATCTCTATTTAGCTTGACTTTTCCATGATTCCTATATTAAAGGTGTTCTTCAGTAGAATTTTCCTTCTATTTCTTTAAACTCTTTGCTACAGCAAACATCAAAAGCCAACTAAGGAGGCACTTTAAAAATGCTGCCAACTTCAGATCCTCTCTATCAAAAATGGAAGAAAGTCCAATTTAAGAAAGAAGGCATTTCCACTCACTCCCCCATTGTGCTGTTGATTATTGAACTGAAAGTAACCACAAGGTCTGCAAAACCTCTGAACTTCATTTTGAGGAAGAAGAAATGCTAATCGAAATTTACTTAGAATCTATCAAATTTAAAGCACTATTAGAATGATTGAGAGAATGGGCTTAAAAAAACATCTAGGTTTGAATCCTGGCTCTGCTACATGCAACTTAGCTTTGCCATGTTCCTTAACTTCTCCAAATCTGTGAGTAGTTTAAGGATTACGTTATTAATATATAGCATATGTAAAGTGATTAGCACCATGACTCACACATGGTAAAGGGACAATATAGTTTCACTATTATGTTGCTGCCATTGATATTACATTATTATTACTTATTCATTTGCATACTGTGAGACAAAGTTCAGAATTGAGATTTAGCAACTGTGTTTGTTATTCTAGTTCTGTATTTACTTACTGGTTACACCTAATGCAGTCTCTCTAACAGGAGAAATGTAAATAAGCCACTATTCAGAGGTAGAGCTTTTGGCAATTTTACTATCAGCTGGAAATGTGACCACGAATGTTTTAGAGAGAAGCAAAATGAGCAATACAGCTTCTATTCACATATCCAGAGTTAGGGAGGCATAAGGTGATTATTCATTCATTCACAGCAGAAAGACGTATGGTAATGAAGAGATGAAAAATATCAGTGTCACTAGAGAAGCATCAATAACATGCTGAGAGATTTCAGCAGATGCAGGAGGAATTCTGCTGGCCTGGGAATGTTTAACTTGTAATGGACTAAGAGAACAATCAAGTTTCTAAAATTGTACTTTGGCTATTTTCATTGCTGAATCTCCTTTCCACCCACTGCCCCCTTGGCCTCTGTTACAGTCTTTACATTTTTATGAGGTTGACTTTCAAACATTTATTCCAAAGAGCACCGTGTAGTTTTTAAAGGTAATCATGCAAGGAACAGTAATGGAAATTGTAAGCACAGGACTGGAGGTAAGTGAAGCATCAGCCAGTTAGGGGCTGTCTAGAGGAGGCTCACAGGAAGGATAATGGATCTGCAAACCACATCATGTGAGATATGATTAAATGAAACAGAAACATTAATCCTGGAAAAGAGAAGGCTTAGGGAGGCCATGATTGATGTTTTGGTGTAGGTGACGTGATCTTGTGTGAAAGGAGATTAGATACCCTATGTAAACCCAGAAATGTAAATTAGAACCACGGGAAAGAATGCCAGAAAAATAGATTTTATATTAATATAAGGGACTAATTTATAATCGTTTGTGGTGTCCAACCAAAACTTCCTCCTGAGGATGTGGACTCCTTCCCACTAAAAGAAGTCACACAGAGGGAGAAAATTCTGGCATGCAGGGGAGGGAGGAGTGAATGAGAAAACTTCCACAGCCCCTTCACAGTCTAAGAGTCTATGAAGTATCTAACACAGCGAAACATTTCCTTTTTAGAGAAAACCTAATTAATTGTGGAAAGCTGTTAGGAAAACTTGATTGCGTTTTCTATCTCCCATTTGCATATCTGGAAGCAAACCGAAAGCAGGAACTTACTGGCAGCTTCACCTTCCTTGGCGAGTTTAGTATTATCAATACACTAAAGCCTCTCAATACTCCACGCAATTTGACATGAACAGAAGGAAGAAAAAAAATTAGAATTCCACCTTCAGAACCACCTAGGAGGTGTCTGACGTTGAACAGGCAATGAACAATGAACAGGCCCATTTCCCCAGCAGCCTTTGTTTTCCCTGCCACCTGCAAGGGATGGAGAGTTTTATTTCACAATGATGAACAGTGATGTGGGGCTGAGCCCTCCACTCTGTCTCCATTCACTCCCCACCTGGAGGGAAAGGGATAACAAATACAAGGTCTTATTTTGTTTCTGAAGGGTCTTGCACAGAGAGGAAACGCAGTTGTCGTAGTTCAGAACAGACTTCAAAAGCAGATCAATAAAGAGCCAGACCCAGGTGCTCCTTAAGGCATCGACTGCTACAATATTGTCATTTGCCCCCCTTAGCTTTTTCTATCACTTTCCTCTCAAGCCCTGCTAGACTACTGGTTTTGATAGAATAACACTCCGTTGGTGAAATGGGATTGTTAAAATGAGAGAAAGGTCACATGTGGAAATTTGCCATGGGGAATCTAGCGGTAACTAGATGTGTCCCATTTGGGTAATTCCGATTTTTATTTCAAGTCGGTTAGAAAAGATGTATTCAAAACGACATCTAGATAAAGCCAGGGGCATAAGAAGAGACTTCAGCTGGGACAAGAACTACTTTGTGAGGTAGAAAATTGGGGCTGGGTGGCGGATCACGAGGTCAGGAGATCGAGACCATTCCGGCTAACGCGGTAAAACCCTGTCTCTACTAAAAATACAAAAAACTAGCCGGGCGAGGTGGTGGGTGCCTGTAGTCCCAGCATTTTCGGAGGCAGAGGCGGGTGGATCACGAGGTCAGGAGATCGAGACCATCCTGGATAATATGGTGAAACCATGTCTCTACTTAAAATACATAAAACTAGCCGGGCGAGGTGGCGGCGCCTGTAGTCCCAGCTACTCCGGAGGCTGAGGCAGGAGAATGGTGTGAACCCGGGAGGCGGAGCTTGCAGGAAGCTGAGATCACACCACTGCACTCCAGCCTGGGTGACAGAGCCAGACTCCGTCTCAAAAAAAAAAGTGGGTTCATGTTTCCATATTTATAATCTTGGCTAAGTCTGTAACTGATATTCCTCATTTACCATACACAATGATGATTGCTGTGAGGACTACAAAGAAATAATATCTCCGAAAACACTACGTAAAGTCCAAAACATTGCATAAGTCTTAGATATGGCACTCTTTTACTATGCATAATGGTCATGCTTTGACTGAAATCTCAACAATTTTACAGCGAATTAAGGGAATTCACTGTATTTTCTTATGTTCATTAAGGATATTAAAACTATTTGCATAGGTAATATACTCTATTCGCAAGATTATTAAAAAGCAATTTTGAGCTTTAGATACCTTCTTCAGTACAAAACTTTTCTCTTTATTTTTGCATCTTAGTTGTCTCTTCTTAACAGAAAAATGTTCCTTTGTATTTCCGTATGTTAATAAGTCTCTGTGAAAGTTAGATGACTTCCTTACAAATAGTAATTAATATTATTGTAATAGCAATTATAATATTATAGTTTTATAAACATTGTTTGGTTCTGTGATGTTAAACCAAACTGATATATTGATCTATATGTACATATATATAGTAGATACATACATACATATATGTATGTACGTATATGTACATGCATATGTACATGTATACCTTCAAAGTGTTTTAGTACTCCATCCCTTCCCCAGTAAGGTAAACTAGATATCAAATCCCTACCTAGGATAAGCAGAAAATGGACAAGAAAAGTAAAAGCTTTTTCACAATTCTTAGCTTCTGCACTGAAGTTATGAAGATCGTGGTTAATTAAAAAGTTAGAAATCTTTTTCCCATAAAGAGTAATCAAGATTTCCACTAATCACAAGGCCGGTGGTTGAAATAGCAAGATTCATCCTCAAGCTTGCACTTTCTTGTTGCTGGAGAGCAATGGGGATGGGGAAACTCTTGGTACTAGGGTCCTGGGATTGACTGGGTCATAAAGATCATTCCAGAACATGGGATTCTTTGATCATCTCAGGGATACTCCCCCAGTCTCAATTCCTCAGGGCCTCTGAGCCAGTCCACCTCTCAGCAGAGGAAACCTACTATCCTGCAGGGGCCCATTCCACAGTGAAAGGCTATTAGTTGGAAAGTTCTTTTTACCTTGCAGGGCAATACAGTTGGAAGGCACTACCCAGCAAAACTCCTCCAAAACAGTAGTACCCGCTCAATTCATGAAGTTCTCTTTCCATACTGTAGTTTTATAAAGTAACATAAAAATATCCATGGATTTTTCACCTTCCTTTGAATGCAGTGACCGTTCCTTACCTTTACTAAAGAAATTGCAAAAAAAAAAAAAATTAGAAAAAAAGAGCATCTCTTGGCAAAAGATCCCATCAGTAATTCTAGTTATAGAATCCCTTCAAGAATCATTAATTGTGTTATGCAAAGACTTTTTAAATAAACACGAATACAGAATAAACCAAATATTTATTTCTGCAAGCATCATTAAATTCTGACATATTAGAAGTCATTAACAATCAGCAGGCAAGGGCACTGGGTTCTGCCAGTTTAATGTTCTAAACAATCAAAAATAATATCCATGGGGCAATTAATTTGCTGCACATTGATTATTCCAATCTCCACACTAAGAAGTGGAGCTAAACCAAGTAAAATCAAAACAGCACAGCAAGAAACTACAGACTGATCCCACTTGTAAAGGGGAGTCTGTAACCTTGAGAGATGAATTATATCTCCTAAGTTACATGGGAGAAGAGGAAGTTATTCCAGCACCCTAAATGGTATCTTAAGAACTTAGCATGATCCTTACATCCACTATACCCCTTTCACACACAGAGATACATGAACATTTCACAAAGTTAAGAATTAAGATTCAACAGAATGTCCAAATCAAGCCCCTAGTAATAATGTCAGGACCAGGCTCTTTGGATTAGTCCCATGTACTTTCCACTCTGTGGGCAATTAAATGGATGTTTAATGATCCTGGAATTGGAGAAAAAACAATTTCTATTAATTAAACAAGTTCCACAGCAAACTGCAAAACTGCCACTTTTCTCTGGATCTGAGGAACTACTTATTAATAAAATATTCGTCAACCAATGTATCAAATCTGTTGTTAAAATGTTATCCACAATTCTAACCCTTTCTCCCTTCATACATTCTTTAATCTGTCAGGCATTTAATAAATATACACTAAATTTATCAAGTGATGTGTTGGTCCTATTGGAACACACAAAAATCACAGAGAGATTCTGTTCTTAAAGAGCTCAAAAGATTTTCACACACACACACACACACACACACACGCACGCAGAGTGATGTGCTGGTAGATGCTCTTCATCAACCAGTTTTCCAGGGCCTGTGGAGGAGCCTTGATTTACAGCACTTGCCAATTCTCAAGATATAAATACTCCTACCATGGCTAATTTCAATTTTTCAACATCAATGTGGGGTTGTGGATTCAGGGAGATATACAAAACTGTCTAAACTGGCTCTAGCGCACCACCACTGATATACTGCTGATATGAGAGTGTGTGTGTATGTGTATGTTTCACTATATAAAAGAACTAATCAAATATTTTAGAGTTGTTATGTTAGAGTAGTGTGATTGTGATTGCTTCTTTTTTTTATAGCATCCAACATTTTTTATGAAGATTTTTTTAAAAGATAAGTACTAGTAGCAAGATTCTTATCCCAGACCACTTTTTCTACATAGCCTTGGTATAACCAAAATTATCTGAGGAATAGAGAGGCTAAAATATTTTGATGGCACATCAGATTAGCTTTAGAGCCACATGTCACAGTAGAACTAAGAAAGGAAATGCTGTACAGAGTGTCCAACTTCTAAGAGGCATCATCAGACTTTGCTTAGCCCTAAGCCTTCCTGAGGCTATGTAACCATGTAACCATGTGACTACCTAAATCTTACAAAATATATTTGCAGAGCATGCCACCTCCACACACTCTTAATATTTTGAAATATTCAATCATAGGATGTATGTGGAAGAAGGGGAGGAAGTAGAAACTAAGAGATGGAGAATCCCTAAAATATAGGAATCCAGACAGAAATATTATTGCTTCTGCAGAAACCCTAGGACAGGATTGAATGACTCACCACCTGTTTGGTTTTATGGTTAAATTTCAACAGCGTCTGCAGCTGTAACTCGTGCTTCCTCCTTCGGCTTTCTTAACACACAGATGTACTTTGTTTTGGAACCAAATATCTTTGCCCCATTGCAGAAACTCTTTTCTTTCTTAGAATTATATAAATGATTAACCCTGTAATCTTCAACGTTATTTATTATCATTTTTAATGTAAAGAAGTGGAAGTTTTGTGGAGGGAAAATAAAACGCCTTATTGCTTGTATAATGTTTTAATATTTATGAAGCAATTGTATGTAACTCATCACAGTTGTCACAATAATTCTCTGGAATAGGATATTCCTGGCACCTTCATACGTGAAGATAAAGAGGCTCAGAGAGTTTAAAAGACTCATTCAAGTTCACAAAGCCACAGACTGGTCGCTCACTGCCTTAAATACATGGGCTTCAGATTCCATATTCCAACCCAGTAGGGAAGTAGCTTGGTACAGCTTAGAGAAAAACAAGATGTGGAGTTAGGTAGGCTGGATTTCAAATCTTGACACCACCATTTTCCATCTGTGTGATCTTGGGCAAAATCCTTACACTTTCTAGGCCTCGTTTTCCTCATTTGTAGCATGGAGAGATGAAACTCACCTTACTGGACTGTTAGGAAAATCAAACAAAATAAAAGCTGGCATCAGATGGGTTCTCAAAACATTTATCTTCCCTTTTCTACCATTCCGTACTCCATTGTTCATGCCTCTTGTCCTTGTACCATCCTTAGTTCAAACACACTCATTTTGTTTCTTGCCCTGTCTCGAACGGCCTCTCCAGTTGAACAACCAGAAGTTGGACAGTCGTTTAGTGCACAGTGTGTTCTACCAGAGTACAGTGCTGTAGCAAGAATTAGACCCCACACAATTGGGAAATCAGGGAATCACCATAGTCCAACATGGAAGCCCCACTGGTTCCTGCACCATTTTTCTTGGCATACGGTATGTTGTGCCACCAAGACACAGCAGCTGAACACAAACACACACAGCTAGGAGGATGGACAAGTCACGCAGAGATACAGTACTGAACACGCTGCCCGTTATACCACGCTCTTCCTCTTGGCTCCATCTCGCTAAATGCACGGTTTCAAAAGTATTTACTGCACATTTCAATGCACAAAACAAACAAGCAAACACTCAAGAAGGAGCCAGAACCATTTTATACTAAGCCTGTCACTGCTCCTCCACCTGCAAATTCTGGTGCCAACGCCCCTCTGACTTCGTTTTCATAATTCAGGCAACTCAGTACTTCCATACATACTCTTCAGCCAACCTACCTTCGCCTTCAATTTCAAAGGTAAACTCTTTTATTCACTAGATTATTTATTTGTAGGGACACTAACATGTTCTTATAATTGTGCTAGTATTTCTCATAAGCTCACTATTGTTTTGGTTAGTGCTTAATTATAACGTTAAATGTTTTGAGTGTTTAAAGTGTTTTGAGTGATCTGTTCCAATTCTATTTTCCTCAAAACGTCAGTTATTTTTAGTGAGCGATTTTTCAGAATGTGAGATTTTAAAAAGGAATACATGCATTATGTGATGGTAGAAATGCTCATATTTTGCTTTGTTGTGTGGATATCTTTTATATATTGAGGCACCACAAATTGATGTGCTTATTTGACTCTGTTAAAATCCAGCTCAGGAGGAACTCGTCTCCATGGTTAAGAATGTACAATTTCCACCAAAGATAGTACCAAGGGAAGAAATTCATACTGCTTTTCATAAATATGCTAAACCAAATGATTCTAAACATCAAATAGTGTCTCCAATATAGCATTGAAATAAATCTATCCAGTACCGGCCTGTCTCTACAACTTTAAGCAGCTTTTGCTTTATTATGTAAAAGCATTCCATTTTTAAATCAGCTAAACTTCCAAGCAAGCAAAGACATTACAAGAAAAGCTTCTTCAGCTACAGAACCTGTCACATGAGGAACCAATTTCCAGGGTAAGAAAATAAGCTCAAATATTTTTTTAAAAAAATGTTTCCTCTTACCCCTAGCATACTGAGCTGGCAGTAGAATGAATCAGAACATTTTCATGTGCATTTATTCTTTGAAATGGGCAAATGACAACCTTTCCAGGCTTTCACTGTAGGAAAATGGCAATTTTAAAAACTTGAATAACTATCCTATTAATTCTATGAGGTTGTTATAAGATATATATATAGTATATTATATACAAATATATGTTTATATCTTATATATTATATATACTGGAAATTGCTTGTAAATCTGTTTGTCCTTCAATCTCGAGATTGTGCAGTAGTCTGATAAAGAATATATTATCATCATCACTGATTCTTTATCCCCAGTTGCTTTTAGTAAATTGCCTTGCACATAATAATTTTTTTTAAGTTCTGGGATACACATGTAGGATGTGCAGATTTGTTACCCAGGTGAATGTGTGCCACGGTGGTTTGCTGCACCTATCAACCCATCACCTAGGTATTAAGCCCAGTGTGCATTAGCTATTTATCCTGATGCTCTCTCTCCCCCAACCCCAACAGGCCCCAGTGTGTGTTGTTCCCCTCCCTGTGTCCATGTGTTCTCATTGTTCAGTCCCACTTATAAGTGAGAACATGCACTTATAACATGTTTAGTTTCCTGTTCCTGTGTTAGTTTGCTGAGATTGATGGCTTCCAGCTCTGTCCATGCCCCTGCAAAGGACATGATCTCATTCATTTTGAAGGCTGCGTAGTATTTCATGGTGTATACATACCACATTTTCTTTATCCAGTCTATCACTGATGGGCATTTGGGTTGATTCCATGTCTTTGCTACTGTGAATAGGCCTTGCATACAATAATTATTCGATAAATGTTTGCTACATTAAATTGAACCATATGCATAATTAATCAAAGTCAGAGTCTCGCTGTTAAGTTGTTTAAAGGAAACATGAAAACCCATGATGCAATAAATACTTTGCAGTTGTTAAAGGAAATTTATTTCTAGAGAGCAAATAGATTGTTCGTAAAAGGCACTGGATATGGATGCTGAACTGGTTAAAATTCGTTTTGGATGCAAGTGACAGAAAACACAGATTGTAATATCTTAAAGAAAATATAAGCAATTTTTCTGTAGCAAAGAAGTTTATGTAGGCAGGTCAGGTATGCTGACCCTGTAATCATCAGGGACCACTGTTGTTCTACCATCGTAAACTCTCAGCTTTTATATCCTGGCCAAGATGATTGCATTCTAGCCAGCAAAAAATACAAAAGAAAAAAAAAAAAAAAAGAAAGGTGCATGCCTTTTCTTTAAGAGCACTTTCTGAATATTACATTCCAGCTGTTCACATCCTATTGGCTGGAATATATCATCTTGCCATGCCTAGCTGTGTAGGAGCCTAGGAGATATAATCTTTATTCTGATGGCCATGTGCCTAGATAAATGGTGAGTGCCATTACTACAGAAAAAGAGGAAAAAAATACCAAGGACAGAAAGGTTTATCACAGTTTTATAAATTGACAGTGAGCTTTGAGTCAAATCAATACAGAGCAAGTAAATTAATTTGTTTCTAATAAACTTTCAGGGCAAGACCATCACATGTGTTTTAAGGATGTAGATAATTCTAGTTAATGAGGAGAGTTAGAACCTATTTCCAACAGATAAACTGCGCTTGTTGGAATCCATTCAAATTTCCATCCCTAATGATCTGTACTAAAACTTAACACTAAGCCACACCACATCGATTAAAAGAAATATTATGAAAAGAATGCATAACTGCCTAAGATTTCAGGTGAAAGGAGAGAGCTAGTTGAAATCATCTTTTCACACAAAACTAAGTGAATGGTAACTTTTCTGGTTATAATCAAATACATCTCTCTTCTTACCCTCAGAATAGAGGGAATGCTGCATAGTCACTAATGCTGTCCAAACTTAAGTGCATTGGGAATAAAAGGATGGGGAGACTAAACAAAGCCAAAGAAAGAAAATATACCAAAATAATTCTGAGAGCATCTGGGATATTCCTTAAAGCATTTACAAGATTCTTCAGGAGCTATGGGTAGCTTCCCCCATCCGAAAACTCCAAAAGCAGTTATTTCATAGATCTAAAACAACTAAAACCGAATTTATTTTCACTGTACTCTTATCGTAATATTTTTCTTAATTAAGCTTCATCACTATCATCACCCAAAAGGGTCAATTATTGAGGTTTCATTCAAACTAAAACCCTGAAAGCTAAGGATGGAAAGATAAGAATAAGCAAAAGGTAGGAGAAACATTCAAATGGAAAGAGGATAAAAGAAAAATAAATTAGAAGAAAAAGAAAACAGTAGATAGTGACTCAGAGAAGTAGAGGCTGAATTTGGAGGAAAATAGAAGTAAGAAAGTAAAGGAGAGACAGATGAAGCCAAGAGCAAAAGCACTAGTGACAGAAGGGGTTACACACAAAGAGAACGAAAGGCAAAGAGGCTATTTTAGCAGGGAGTTGGAAATCCTCTTACAGGACTGGGACTGCCACGAAGGTCTCTGAAATGGGGGGCACCCTCTAGGCACATTATTCAGCAGGAGAAACTGTATTCAAATTTAACCATCATCTGGAGGACATCAAGCCCTATTTTTATGCGATCCTGATTTTCCATATTAAAACGCAAAAGCTCATGGAGGTATTCCACCCCAGTTACACAATCACGAAATGGTAGAAACGGTTTGGTTTCTTCTGTCATCGAATTTAATCCTTACAACATCATTGTGAAGCAGAAAGTATTATCCCTACTTCCCATGGAGGCTGAGAGAGAGAGAAACTGACTTGTCCAAGATTATCTTGAACAATGTGAGTCCCAGGTCTGCAACTTACTCGGTATGTTGTGGAAAAGTCACTGAGCCTCCATAAAAGTCATCTGTAAAGTGAAAATAATTAATAACAAGTCCACAGGTTTTCATAGATAAATGGGAATATATATACATAGATGTAAAATACTTGGTAAAATGAAAAACATAATTTGTCATATTTACTAAAACTAAAATGTTCAGTGTAAAAAGCTATACGGAGTTTACCTGCTTCTTGTCCTTTAAACTATTAAGACTGAAAATGGTGGAAAAGGGGAAGGAGAAGATGGAAAAGGAAGGAAGAAAGGAAGTAAAAGGGAAGGAAGGAGAAAGGGAAAGAGAGAGAAAGAGAGGAAGACAGGGAAACAGACAAACCCAGTAACAATGGCTAACACTGTGTATTTATTGTGTGCCAGGTCCTGTACTAAGCCTTTGCTCATTTAATCACCATAGTAACTCTAAGGCAGGTACTGTTATTATCCCAGTTTGCAAATAGGGAAAGTGAGCCTTGAAGAGGTTTAGTAACTTAACCAATTCATACAGCTGGTTAGTGGGAGAGCCTGGATTCAAATATTCAAATCCACACAGGTACAAGTAGATACTCTTCAACTCTTCGTTTGTTTTTTTTGTTTTGTTTTGTTTTGTTTTTTCTCTTGAGACAGGGTCTCACTCTGTCACCCAGGCTAGAATGCAGTGGTGCAATCTCAGCTCACTGCAACTTCCACCACCCGGGTTCAAGCAATTCTTCTGCTTCAGAACCCTCCCGAGTAGCTGAAATTACAGGCACGTACCACCACGCCCGTCTAATTTTGTATTTTTTGTAAAGATGTGGCTTCACCATGTTGGCCAGGCTGGTCTCAAACTCCTGACCTCAAGTGATCTGCCCGCCCCAGCCTTCCAAAGTGCTGGGATTACAGGTATAAGCCACCACACCTGGTCTCTGGTACTCTTCAATTCTTATACTACCTGGATATTAGTCAGCTAGAAATAACAGTCCTATGGGAAAGAGGAAATATAAAAATCTCACTATAAAAGCAGGAATAGGAAAATATTAGGCCCATCAGCACACCAGCAGCTAAAAATATTATCCCTAGCCAGAGATTTAGCACATGTTATTTTAATGTCCAGTGGCAATGAAGGAGATCTCAGTAAATGAGAGTAACATTAGTTACCCTGATAAGGTCAAATGGGTGTTGCAAGAAGGGAAAAAACCTCCATGAGATTATTTCAATTGCTAATGAAATTGCATATCAGCCTTTGGAGCTGAGTTCATCTTTCCTCAGTGGATAGTGTGCTAATAAGCAAATGTAAAAAGCAATTACAAAATTTACAAAGACTTTAAAGACCTCCCCATGATCAAAAAGCTAGCTCAGAAATTTCAACAAAAAAGTCAACAGAGTTTTGGATAGACAGAAATCTTAGTGGTTGTACGGTCCATAGACCAAAGCCCTTCCTAACTGCAGACAATCCGACCTGCCTTTAAAAGTTGATAGATTGTCCAAAGAATATACATAAATGCCAATGAGCACTTGAAAAAATGCTCTATCATTAGGGAAATGTGAATCAAAATCACAATGAGATACCACTTCACATCCATTAGGATGACTATTACCAAAGAAACAGAAAATAGCAAGTGTTGGTGAGCACGTGGAGAAATCAGAACCTCTGTGTACTGCTGGTGGAGACGTCAAACAGTGCAGCCACTGGAGAACACGGTATGGCAGTTCCTCAAAAAATTAAAAGTACAAGCTGGGCGCGGTGGCTCATGCCTGTAATCCCAGCACTTTGGGAGGCCAAGGCAGGCGGATCACAAGGTCAGGAGATAGAGACCATCCTGGCTAACACAGTGAAACCCCATCTCTATTAAAAATACAAAAAATTAGCTGGGCGTGGTGGCGGGCGCCTGCAGTCCCAGCTATTCGGGAGGCTGAGGCAGGAGAATGGCATGAACCTGGGAGGCGGAGCTTGCAGTGAGCCAAGACCGTGCCACTGCACTCCAGCCTGGGCCACAGAGCGAGACTCTGTCTCAAAAAGTAAATAAATAAAATAAAATAAAAATTAAAAGTACAATTACCAGGTGATCCAGCAATCCCACTTTTGGGTGTACACCAAAAGAACCGACAGCAGAGACTCAACATAGATATTTGCACGTCCATATTCACTGCACTATTATATACAATAGTCAAGGGTAGAAGTATCCCAACTGCCCGTTGTTAAATGAATAAACAAAATGCAGTAAATACATTCAAAGGAATATTATTCAGCCTTTAAAAGGGAAAAAATTCTGGCACATGTTACAACATGGATGAACCTTGAGGATGTTATGCTAGGGAAATAAGCCAGAATAAAAGAAGAAATACTGCATATTTCTGCTTATATGAGGTACCTAGAGCAGTTTAATTCATAGGGACAGAAAGTCAAATGGTGATTGCAATGAGGATGGTAGGGGAATGGGAAATTACTGTCCAACAGGTACGGAGTTTCAGATTGGGAAGATTAAGTTCTGGAGATGGATGATGATAATGGTCGCACAAGTATGTGAAGTATACTTAATGTCATTGAACTGTGCACTTAAATGTAGCTAAAATGGTACATCTTATGATATATATTTTTACCACAATAGAAAAACAAAAAAAGAAAAAGTAAAGAACAACAGACTTCTTTGTGTAAATATGAAAAAAAAATTAAAGCACATTGAGTAAGATGTGTCACTAACCTAAGGACCCAAGACAAATCATAGAGTATTTTTATTTACCTTTTTATATAACTTTATCTTCTTTAAAAGTGCCTTACGTACATACTAAAAAAATTTATATCCTAAATGATATATGGCATCTGCTTCAAAATAATCAACTGGGGCATAGAGGAAGTGGGGAAGCAGAAATGCAACAAGATTTACTTGTGGTGAATCATTGTTGACACCATGTGATAGATGTATGGAAGTTCTTTATATTCTTTTCTCCGCTCTTGTATTTGTTTGAACTATGTCACAATGAAAAATTTTAAATACTGCTTTATATTTACCATATAAAACGGTTTGGAACAAAATATCAAGCCACTGAAGAGCAGCAAATTCTAAAATAAGATGAAGAAACTTTTTAAAAGAAAATATTCCTTAGATGTTATCACTTCCATTTGTAGGGAAATCCATGTCCCTTTTCTGGACAATTATAATGAACAGTTAACATACACTGAAGACATGTTACTTATACAAGCTTTACATGCACTGTTCACGTAACACTAACAATATCCCATTTTACAGATGTGGAAACTCAGACTCAAAGAGGTAAAGTAACTGGATTCATGTTAAGTGCATTTTAATCCAGACAGTCTGGCTACAAGCCCTTCAGCTTAACAAGTACATTTCCTGAATTACAAGGGTATTTTTTTCTTCTTTCTTGCTAGCCAGTTTAGATAGCCTCAACAATCCTGAATTGTCAGAATTAGAAAAGCCTGATTGAGAACCCATGAAAAGAGATATTTTGTTTTTTAAGGGATATGATCAATACCTTTGCCTCATCTGTCACAGTAAATCCCTGAGGAGTTTCAACACGAGCTTAGCTCAATTTCGTTCATTCACTAAGCACCTGCTAAGTGTCAGAGGCTGTTAAACCTTGGGTACTGTGCTACGTACTCAGATACCCAGAGGAATATAAATGATTCTATTATAAAGACGCATTCATGCGAATGTTCACTGCAGCACTGTTCACAATAACAAAGACACGGAATTAACCTAAATGCCCATCAATAACAGATTGGATAAAGAAAAATGTGGTATATACATACCATGGAATACTATGCAGCCACAACAAAGAACAAGATCATGTCTTGTGGGAACACGGAAGTAGCTGGAAGCCATTATCCTCAGCACACTAATGCAGCAACAGAAAACCAAACAGTGTATATTCTTACTTGTAAGTGGGAGTTAAATGATGAGAACACATGGACACATGGAAGGGAACAACACACATTGAGGCTGATCGGAGGGTGGAGGATGGGAGAGAGGAGAGGATCAGGAAAAGTAACTATTGGGTTATAACTCTGCTTAATGACTGAGTGATGAAATAATCTGTACAACAAAATCTGTAAAACAAACCCCCATGACATGGGTTTACCTATATATCAAACCTGCACATGTGCCCCAGAACCTAAAATAAAAGTTTAAAAAGGTAGACAGTGAACTACGCCATGATACTGTATTGAAAACTAAAGTATAATCATGAAGGTGGAATACCAGAATTCCGTGAGAAGAGTTTTTATAAAGGTACAAACGAAAATATTAATGATTGTATATTTATCCGGAAATACCTACATTTCTTAATGCCTATTTTTCTATTATAAAAGTGAGTAAAATGAATATTGCTCCTACTTAAAAGATAAATTGAATTAGATACCTAATGAAATATAAACTGCAAGGCCTGGCATGGTATCTTGGGGAAGAAAAAATTCCAAATTCCAATTTCCAAATCAAAGAAGCAACAAATGACAATAAAAAATTTAATACTTAAGGCCAGGCACGTTGACTCACACCTGTAATCCCAGCACTTTGGGAGGCCGAGGTGGGCTGATTACGAGGTCAGGAGATCAAGACCATCCTGGCCAACATGGTGAAATCCCGTATCTACTAAAATATAAAAAATTAGCCAGGCATGGTGGTGCACGCCTGTAACCCCAGCTACTTGGGAGGCTGAGGCAGGAGAATCACTTGAACCCAGGAGGCAGAGATTGCAGTGAGCCGAGATCGTGCCACTGCACTCCAGCCTGGCAACAGAGCGAGACTCCATCTCAAAAATAAAAGAAAACAAATACTTAAATGTTTCTATTTTTCAACTTGCAGAGTTTGAATACAAATGTAAAACATACTTAAAATATGTGTTTCTATTACATTATGTGCTATCAGAGAGCAATAAAAATAAAATGTGATAAAAAAAGAACTGCCAACAGAAAATGGAGGTTAACGTAATATTTATTTTAGAAACCAGAAAACCAAAAATAAATAACTTATATCAGTCAGTTCTTCCTCTTTCATGGCATTAATCACCCTGTGATGAGTTGCTTGACATCTGTGTTTGCCATGGTAAACTAAGCCCCGTGATGGCTCAGACCTGTCTGCACCGTCCGAAACTCTATCATCAGTGCTTACCATATACATAGCTATCCCATACACAGCCAAGGCCAAATGCATATGTAATGAATGGACTTCAATTCTGAATGTCCTGTCCATTCATTCATTTATCTAGAGAGCAACACAGTAAAGAGGCAAGAGTAGGAACTTTGGACCAGGCATTCATTCACTATTTTATTCATTCATTCATGCATCTATGCAACCAATATTTGAGGACACCTATTTTGTGCCATTGTTCTAGGTCCTGAGACACTGCAGTGAAAAACAGGTGTTTCCAGCCTCATATAGCTCGACAGTTCTCCCACTAATCTTGGGAAGTCATTCAGTCTGCATAAGTTGGTTTTCAGCTGTTTTTTTTTTTTTTTTTAGAAAAATAGAATACTAATAACCAATATGGAAGATTATTTTAAAGAAAACAAGCCATATACAAAATGGACCTGGCACATGGTAAGTAAGCACTCAATAATTAACAATCAATCAAAAGCCTAAAAACAAAATATCAAATATAAAATTTAGAACCAGTGACAAATGACATTGATTTCCAGAGCAAATGCACCTAGAAAAGTTCAAAGAGAAAAAACATTGTAATAATATTAATTATGTGTTAATAGCCATATTACTATGAATCTGTTCTCTCTATATGGCATCCAATTTCTTCAAAATCCTTTGGTGTACACCATCTTAAGTATTAACAATGAAAAATGTCCATAGATTTCTGTACTAGAGAAAAAAAATTCTAGGAAACCAGTTTGGCTGACATGGAGAGCTTTTGTGGACAATGAAGGTCATGTAGATTTGTATTGTTCTTGACATCTTCTAGCAATGAGTAAATGGGGGAAATCATGTCAGCTGGGCTTCTAAATGACCTACAGCCATGGGGACACACAGTAAGCAGAGGAAGACTTGGTCAGGAAGCATTTTGCAAAGATGGCTTTTGCAAGGACACTTAGGGAGGTTGAGACACATGCCCAGGCTTACGTAGCTACTCAGGGGTGGGGTCAGAATTCACATCCAGCTCTTCTGACTTGGAGTCCTTTGACCCTTCATGACTACTACCTCCGCATGGGCTATCGTCCTCCTTTAGAAGTTCAGATACATAGGTAACAGAAGGGAGCTTATAAAAAATAGATTCCTTTTATACCTCAATTTAAAATTCTCAGAAAGAGTTCTAAACACTTTAAATCCCTTTTACCCAGAAGCTTTTGGTTTTTGCTCAGTCTTGTTAGGAATTGGAGTGGCTGTGATACATCTCTGAGATGCTATGAAATGGAGATGAATTGAAATACTTTCAACATCAGCAAATCATCTGAGGCCCCATAAACACCCTGCACAGTACATTCATGGTACATGCAGGCCTTTGTCTTACTGAAAGACAACCTATGTCATCTGATGTTAGGAGAGCCACTCACTTCAGACCACTGAAAGTTTCAAAAAAAGAGAAAAAAAGTCATAAACCAAGTAAATATTCAGTGTCATTTACCATGATATCTACCATTTCCTTACGAGGCCATGGTCTGTGGTCTTCCTTTAAAACTTTTGTTGTATTCTCTCAAAAAAAAAAATCATTTGTTGAGCTCTACTTTGTTTTAAGCACTGTATGCAATTGTTAAGCTAAGTATAGCATATTTTCTTTGTCTCTTTTCTTGGACTTGATGCTATTTGTTCAAACTCCTTTACTTCCTATCACTGTGCTATCCAATCCAATGGCCACTAGCCACCAAGACTATTTTTACAGTTAGATTTGAATTAACTAAAAGTAAATATAATTTAAAATCCAGGTCCTCAATAACACTCACCACATTTCAGGTGTTCAGTTACCACACGTGGCGGGTGGCTACTATATTAGGCAGTGCGCACATAGAACATTTCTGTCATGATAGAAAGTTCTATTGGACTGCATCGCCATAGGGCATCAAATCTAGGACTTCCATCTAAGATCAGATATGAACAGAATGACCACCAGAATAGGTCAGACTAAGTTCCCAATCTTATCATTCCTGGGTTCCAAGAGCTAAACTACAGGTCAGAGGACAAAAGCATCTAATCTATTTAGAGTGGTTGACTAGACATCCTGGTATAATCCACGATGTCCGTGAAGCAACCAGGATGCTGATTATTCACTGACACTAAATTACAAACACAAAGTCTTAATGAATTTATTGACAGAGAAAGAAAGAGAGGCCACAGAAAGATAAATACATAAAGACCTGAATTCAAGCTGTGTGACTTCAGGCAAATCGTGTTACTTCTCTGATCCTAAATTTCATAATCTGCAAAATGAAAAAGTAGATAAACTCTGAGTTTCCTTTCACCTCTGAAATTCCCGGATTCTAAGGCTTTATATAGCTTGCATAATATCCAAGGAACTGTGCAGACTTCCAAGATATATAAGACAAGACTCCAAAGACTTTCCCATTAATGAGTAGAGGAAGCTAGCTACATAGGACTAAACAATATAAGACAGGACATTGTAAGTATCATAAAAATGGTATTACCAACGCATCCTACAGAATCTCCCTCTTTATTCCACCAGAAAAAAAATGACTGGAGGTAGTGAAAACATTCACTTTTCTTTCATTATCAAAAAATATAGTAGCATATGGTACCACACCTGGCACGTACCTGATGTTTAACAATTTTTGTTATATAATAGTAATAAGATAATAATGATAATAATAATATTAATTATACCAGCAGTCATTTATTGGAAACCTAATATAGATTAGGTTCTATGCAAGACACTTTCCCCAGGTTATCCCATTTGAGCATCAAACAGCCCTATGAAGAAAAGATTAAAACATTTTTTATGTTTCATCACTTTATAGATTTAAAAAAACTGCAGAGAAAGGAGTTAGGTCGCCAAACCACAGCCACACAACTAAAGAGTGGCAGAGCTGAGATTTAAAACCAAGACTTCCCAATTCTAGTACACATGCTTCCTCCATTTCCACCCATTGTCTCCTTAAGAAAACTTTTACTTGTTAATCACCAGAAAGGATCAGAGATAAGAAGGCTCTCAAACTTTTTGGGAACCCAGCTAATTTCATAAAATTGCCATTTCTTACATATTTTTCCAGAAGACAAAATAACAATTTATCTTTCTAGATAGGCCACTCGGCCAAAATATTTTCTAGTCGAGACCAGGTGGCAATTTCAATGGAGCTAGAATTGAGTTCATGATTGTCTGTTAGTGTTCCAAGGTCCTGAGACTTTTGTTAATTAGACACAAGACAAAAGGGCGTTAAAAAGAAGCCGAGTTACATTTGCATTGCTGTGGGCAAATGGCAGAAAGAAGCGGGCCTTTGCTTCCTAAGGAACTGGGCACCCACTCTATCATTTACAATCATTTTATAATTAGGTTGATATTTAATAGGATAGAAGCCTGCGTAACCCTCACATCCATAAGCCTCCTTATCACTGTCATGAAGTGGAAAGCAAGGGCCAATTATTTGTGCTGCTTGTTTTCCACAATCCTGTTTTCAAAGAGACTTAACATTAAAGTCACTAAACTGTCCAAATTCAAAATATTTCCACGTTCTCTGCAGTGATCACATTCTGTCACCCACACTTCCTAAAAATACTCCGCTTTCCATCACTCACTAGAACCACAGAGGCTATTAGAAGGTAATAAAATCCCTCGAGGACTTCTCTTCTGCACATTCGCACTTTCCTCTGATCAATTAGATTCAGGGAGATTGGAAGTGGGAAACAAAAGAAATAAAATTCAGGCCACAAATCCTTATCGTAATCCCACAAATAGCACTGACAAACAACAACTGGTGAGGAAAGAGCTCAACCCTGGAAGACTCTCCGGCTCCAAACTCAATTATTATGCAAAATTCATCATTAAATTATTACTCATAAAATCCTTCTATCTACTTCTCATCAAGAAATATCATCACGGAAATATCAATGATGGTCCTATCTTATCTCAGGGCGCACGTCAGTATTAGTATCACTGAGGAAAAAACAGGTCTGAATATGTTTACGGTAGACAACATCACTTGGTCCAGAAAGTTTCTTTCAAATAATCTGATTTACAAAAGACACTCCATTTAAAAGTTTTTCAAAAATGGCAAGATACTTCTCTCAGTGCCTGCCTCCCATCTGAGCCCTTAATTTAGAAATCTGAGGGCTTAAAAGGACCATGCCTTTCATAATGATCTTTTACACACATTCCTTCCTTTTCTAGGGGGTCTTTGTCTTGTTGTCCCTTGTACATATTCCTCACTCTGCTAACATGTAGTAAACCCAGACGGATTAAGACTACTAAGGTTCAAAAATATTAAAGAGCAACTTAGGCACGGTGGTGCACGCCTATAATCCCAGCTACTCAGAAGGCTAAAGCAGGAGGATCACTTGAGCCCAAGAATTCAAGACCAGCCTGGCCAATATAATGAGAACCCATCTCAAAAAAAAAAAAAAAGTCAAAGATTATTTTTCACAACGGGGATTTAGGCGAGAAATATCGACACCCTCAGGGTTGACCAGATGGGCAGTACTGCACTGACAAATCCACTGAGTTAATGTAGAAAATGTCAGCTAGCTCAACGCTGAGAGACTACTAATGTCTGTGGCCCAGTGTCTTCCAAAGAAGAAATCAAGTCACTCCTCTTTCTGGCAAGTAGGTCTCCTCTCACAGAACAGGCTGACTTCAGAAGTAGCTTTCAAAGACAATGCTTAGGTCAAGTCATCAGCATTTAAGTACTCTTCCTGGTTGGGTGATAGCTCTCACTGGGCCTTCATATAAGAAAAGTCAGTGGTCTCGCCTTGGTCTTCAAGAATGGAGCAGTCACGGCTGGGTGCTGTGGCTCATACCTGTAATCTCAGCAGTATAGGAGGCTGAGGGAGGAGGATCACTTGAGCCCCGGAGTTCAAGACCACCCTGGGCAGCATAGTGAGACCCCATCTCTAGAAAAAAAACAAAAAAATTAGCCAAGCATCATGGCACCCACCTGTAGTCCCAGCCACTCGGGAGGCTGAGGTGGGAAGATAGCTTGAGCCTAGGAGTTCAAGGTTAAAGTGAGCTATGATTGCACCACTGCACTCCAGCCTGGCCAACAGAGCAAGACCCTGAAAAAAAAAAAAAAAAAAAACCAGAATGGAGCCACCTTAACCCTAAAATAATAACCTTTTGCCACTACCACCATATGATACCATATTTGAAAGATTTATTCAGGTACCTGAGCTTCACAGGTAACAAGGCTGTCATCTCTTCTCTTCCCCAAAAGGCATTGTTTCCTCCTTTATGACTAAATAAACAGTGCACATTATGTCTTCAACTTTAAGTCAGGTTTGAAAAGAAAAAAATGAAAACAAACAAATGCAAAGCAAGCGACTATATAAGGATGAAGAGACAGGAGAGGAGAATGGAGGAGAGAATGGGAGTAGGAGAAAGGTAAGGGGAAGAAGGAGATGGGGGAGGAACAGTGAACTTGGTAAGTTTGCTATTTCCAAAACCATGTTTACTGCAGTAAGATAATGAATGAGGAAAACATTTTCATTTTCTTTTCTGACAGCTTGAGCATAAATGATTGCTGCAATAACATCAGAAATTATTGGGCATTTTGAGGAGTCTTACGAGTGAGAAGCCAGCAATCCAGCCAGTTTGAAGCTCTGGCTTCAAGGTGCCCTAGAAATTTTGTTTTTCAAATGCAGGAATGTCAGCTGCTGGACTGAAAGTGATGTATACTGTCTAGTGGACAGCATGCTGGCCAGACACCAAATTTGGAGTGTCTCTCCCTGTACTCAGTTGTTCTTTACGGCCAGTGCTGCCCCCACAAGGGAGAGTTTTGTCCAAAGCCGACCAAAAATGGGGGTATTGTTTAAGATCCATCAACACCAAATAACACTGAGTTCTGACTTATCACCTCTAAAGATTCTTCAAGAAGCTGATCTGAATCCAGCACCTCTTGCAGCTAGTTGGATCTCTTTTGCCCAAGGCGGTTGATGACTTCTAGTTCTAATCTACTTAGGGGCCTGTCTGAAGGAGGCCTAAAAAGTGCCAGGAATAAAAGCAGTCAAGCCACAAGATTTTATGTGCTTTTAAATGAGACGTCCTCAAGTACATAAAACAACATAACCATTGTAATTTAATCACCTGCTTATGAAAAGACAGCCCTCTAAATAGAAGAACTGAGAAGGCAAATACTTTGGCTATACGGATTTTTAGAATGTGTCTCTGACATCAGATGAACTCTATTGAGACTCCCTGTATTACGCCAAAAACCTACCAGCCAACATCCAAGACTGACTTGCAAGTAGCAACCCTAATTCGGATCATGAAGCAGCATTACCATCACCTGTGCCCTTCAATAGGGTGACATCCACTCTACCTTAACAGTCAGAGTTTTATCCACTGTACATTTTTTCCATAAGATTCCTATGAACTTCTCCATGGAAAACAGATCCCTGGAATTTTTCCGTGATTTGGAGGAACTCCTGTAATTTGTATGAGGATAGCAATAATGAGAGAGAGATCAAACAAACACAAGAAATTTACACATCCCAGCTTTTCTGTGTTTTCCACTTTGGAAACCAATAGCCTATGGAGATAAAATGGAAAGAGCACATACATATCTTGAGTGTTTGTAAATCCTCAGAGTCGTACACAATAAGTAAACAGGAGGTGTCATGAGGAGGCAAAACACCACGAATGCTCCCAGTTCAGAACACACTTTCAAGAATGATGCTTCAATAGTGAAGTAGAAGGGAAAATGGGCATGAGTCGATAGAACAGCAATTTCTCTATCCTTTCTCTCCACTGTTACTAAGCAATGTCCTATTGGAACTGAAGTTTTTTTCTAAGTCTTTGATTGACTTCCTGACTAATAAGCATTGTAATCTAGTGTTTATTCTTTTATGAAGGCGGAGCAGTTGAAATATCCTAACACACATATTCAACCAACACCCCTCTCCAATTATTTTGTTGTTCTTCACATTGAAATTTGGCCTCTACTGAGAAGATATTGAATGGAAAGCCCATATAAGACAGAAAAAATAGAAGCACAATGGACACATGAAATATGTGATGTCCCAATCTATGTCTACACACAGATATAGACAGTTTGACCTGATAACTAGCAAATGACAAGCAAGGACACTGTGTCTCTTTACACATTATCTGATATTATTTATATATTATTATTTCTATCACAAAGAAAAACAAAAAACAAATGCTCAGAGAATACAAGAATAAACAGACAATCCATAGGTAAGCATTAAGAGTAAAATTTACTGAAAGGAGTTATTTTTTCCAATAATGATTTATCAGGAAAATCTTTCTTTGAAAAGTAAGTTATATGTGGTCACTAATCCTAAGCAAGGAGCTAATAAAAGAAGGGAAAAATGAGTAGCACAAGCAGTTCTAAGCTTAATCAACAAAATAATCATGCTTTTAAAAAATGAGGTAGTACATTCTCTTCCTGAAATCATTACAGTCTGTTAACTTAAAAGTAAAATCAATGGCGATTTGATGCTATACAACACAGTATAGAGTAAACCCAAAATTACCAATGTGAGGCTCAGATACACTAAACAGTCAAATAACTATTTCTAAAAGCCCTGTCTTCTTATTTTATTTGTTCTCAAAATAACTAACTGACACACATGGGTTGCTGCATATTTAGTTTATTTCTAATGAAGATAACTATTAGGTGTCCAATCTACTCAGTCCTTAATCTTTTAAAGGGAAACAGAGAGGGAATACAATTGTTTAGTCTAACGGAAATAGCTTACTACTATATTTTTCCAACCAATATTTTTCCAACCAAAAGTCTAACTCTTCACATTGTATACACCCATAAGATAGAATTCAAAATTCTCACAGCTTGCATATTACAATATTCAGAGTTTTACCAAAAATACAAAATATTATGACATTTAAAACCACCCAACTCCCCCCAAAATATTTCTTCTCAAAACCAACTCTAAATAGAATAGACAAGTATCCAGTTAATTCAATTAACTTAAAAATACAATACTAGTAATTTAAACTCAAGTGGATTATTTTCCTGATTTACGCACTTGGAATGCTTTAAGACTAACATAGACAACTAGGTTCTGATTTCTCTTCCCCATCATACTGTTTTATCTCACACACATGTAAATGCATTCATAAGTACACAATATAGTACTGTTTGCCAACGCTAGAGAATAAAACAGCTAGCATTGTACCAGGACGCCTGTGCATCTTTCCGTTAAAGCCATAGCAATATTCCCTCAAACACATATTCATCACTACCTTTTAATGATTCTGGGCTACACGGATGAAAAGTTTTGATTTAGTGCAGGTTAAAGTAGGACACAGTCTTTCATCTTTATTCATAATCAGTTCTGATCCTCTTACTGAAAAAGAGATAAATGCAAACATCTTGAACTCTTCAATGAGCTTCTCTCAAATTAAAACCTTTAACAATTTTGGGGTGTTTCAAAGTATGACTTCCTTTTTACCATGTGAGTGTTAACCAAAGAAATATTGCCCAATAAGCACTCCAGATAATATACTTTAAAAAATCATTTATAAAATGCAATAAAAATGATTGGTGCAGAAGAATACTGCATCCTTAATTTTAGTAAGATTGTTGATGATAACCAGAGTGAAGTTGCCTAAGCAACCACTCGAAAGCACATGCAATATTTAAATGCACCTTTATTATGGTTGCTCAATGTCTAAAAGTTTGTTGTCGGTAGCATTGCTATTAAACGTATAAGGCTGCCAAACCTATTTGTGGCCAAAAAAAAAAAAAAAAAAAAGCAACTCTGCAAGATAAATATTCTTTAATGATTTAACAGGTATATGGCACTAGAATATAAATACCCATAAATACCCCAAATCATAAAAGTAACAGAAAGTAAAAAATAATGTAGGCTAAGACAAAAAAAGACTAGAATTGACTAGTCAAGAACAAAATTATTAAACCACATACATTTACACAGACACATTCTCTCTCTTGCCACAAAACTGCAAAGTGGTCTATTTTTATTTCTAAAATGTGATACGCTTATGCAATTATTATAACCTAAATGTTTAGAGGTGAGTATAAGAAAAAGCTTCTAAAATTATTCTGGATGCTACTAAATCATGTGTATAACAACCAAAATATCTGGAATGCCCAAATTTGCTGTTATTGCTCATGACAGAATAATCTATGCAAAACCAGCAGGGAACATGGGAGGAGGCCTTATTTACTTCAACGTGTTTCTCCACGTATGCATCCCTGGAGAATGTCAGATCACTTTCACGTATACAGTACGTAATCACTGATGATTTGGGGAATCCACAAGGCCACAAAGTTGATACATACTCTGATCTAGAGGGGGAAAAACATCGAGAAAGCCAGAAGTTTCCCGTTTTCCAAGAAACTGAAGACATTCTTACCTTTCTGTACACCAGCATGTTAGGTGATTCATCGGCCACCCCGTTGCTGGTCTGCCCGTAATTATTCCCCTGGGCCATGTCGCTCAAAACTTGGTCCGCTCTCAGATACGAGAATTCTCAGTGTGCCCTGCAAAGGGTTAGAGAGACTTCAGTGAGATCCCAGTGGTGGTGCTTAGGGGACTCCCCTGATTCATCGTCATCATTCACAACACCCACCCCACGTGGCGCGTTCTTACAAACTGGGGCTGGCTGGAGAAAGTGACACAGGACATGGATATTTTAAAAAATTGGTTGACACCTATAATACCCTCAAGGAATTATAAGAAATTACAATCTTCCAGGTAGAAATAACCATTTGGTTATCGTTTGAGCTGACTTCATTTGCTGGATACTCATTTTGAGAAGTGTTTGATGCTCACCCTAACAACTCATCGGTAGCATTTCCCTAGGACAGAGTTCTCTTCTCTCCCAATACTTGCACCTGCACTTAGTGATGTTTTCCCCAAAGGGTGGCAAGGCAACACCTGGGGGGCGGGAGGGGGGGCGGGGCAGCACACTTTCTCCCAGGTATCTGTCTAGTGTCCCCACCTGCAGCGCATCAGAGAGGCCCATTCCCGGTGTCATTCTCCAGCACATGGTTTCCTCTCTATTCCCCCGGGTCTCCCACACAGAGCCAGAGTATGTGCTTCGCCTACTTTCACCTGCCTGCGCTGCCAGCCACCGGCTGCTCTCCTTTCTCCCCACTTCGCTTCGGAAGTCCGGAGGTAATCCTGCCTAATTTTTTTGCAAGAAGACACCAGAACATGTCCCGGCAACAAGAACTAGTGGGAGGTCAAGCCTTCAGGCCATTTTACCCGGGTCACTGTGGGTAAAAGTCTAACTGCAGAAGCCTCCAGAGCAACCAGCCAAAGAGGAGAAAACAGGCAAGCCCAGCTCCCCTT
>NW_012103887.1:496556-533427 GCF_000951045.1 Mandrillus leucophaeus
CACCCCGCCCGCCCGCCGGCGCGTGTGTACGTGCGCCAGAGGCCTGGAGAGACCGGAGTTTAACGCCCAGTGTAAGCCGGAAAGGGAGAAAGGCTTTGCGATGGATGGGTGGGTGGTAGGTGGGTGGGTGGTCTAGTGAATGGTTGGACGGATGGACGGACGGATGAATGGATGAATGGAGCCCCGTGCAACCCAAGGTTTCATCACGTGCCTAACGACTCCGCTGAAAGTCCCAGAGAAGCAGATGATTTATTATTATTATTATTATTATTCTCAAATAACAGAGTAGATATTGAGACATCCTAGGAGTGAAGGAAATAGCCAGGACCAAATGAATCATTCATCCCCGTTTGCCTGCGGCTTTCACAGCTTCTTCCTAAGTTGGAGAAATGGGAAACGATTTGAAAGCTGCCAACCGGAGGTGAAAATCTTGCCACTTGTGAAACTGAAGGAACATCCCCAAGGCCCGGCTTCTCCTTTTCACAGAAGGTGCTCAGAGGAACTTTCCTCTTGCCCACTGCCCTCATCCTCTAGCAAGTTTCAAAGAGGTTCCGAGGTGCTGATCCTCCTAGCTATAGTCTTCGTATTGCTGCCACAAATTCTTCTGTAAGGATTAGAACGACATGAAGGAGACAAACCACTTTTGCCTCGGTGGTAGTAAAGCAACCTGCGCCTCTTTCAGGGGAAGGGCTGGGCAGCTGTCAATCTAGTTTTCCTTCCTCTGCTGGGCCAGCTGTGGAGGACAGGGAGGGACAGAGGGAGAAGATAATCAAGGTCAGCTGTCAAGCTAGTTTTCCTTCCTCTGCTGGGCCAGGTGTGGAGGAGAGGGAGGGACAGAAGGAGAAGATAATCAAGGTCAGCCTTTCCTGACCCCTTGGTGTAAGCAGAGTAGACCTTATTGGAGATGAACACTTCTAGGCAAACAGGGGTCCATGTGGACCAATGTATTACCCCAGCCCCATGCAGGTCTTGTCAGGTTTCTCTCAAGGAACAAATCTTTATCTAACCTAGCCCCTGTTCCAAGCACTACAGGAGAAATATCGTTGTCTCAAACTACACACACTCTAGTCTGACATGTCTCCCACTCCAACTCCCCACATCTTTCCACTGTAGCCTCTGGAACTTAGAATCTTCTTCAGCAAAATTCTCTTCGTTTTCAACTTCTCGAAATATTTCTTTAACGTTCTTGCTCTCGCTGAAATCTACTTATCCCTCCTTTCACCCCTCTCTCTTCCCTTTTGCTCAGTCTGCTCCTGAGAAGTTGATGTGACTTGCGTGACTTGGATTAATACATTTGCAGATACAACTGGGCACGCTCACTCAGTTTGAACATTTTCCTCTTAAGAGAGAACCGCCTGAAGGAAGCAGTCTTCCTCCTCGTTTGCATCTCTGGGTAAAGGTTCCATCCTCATAGGAAGCTGCACCCAAGCTCTCTATATAGAGAGAGCCTATATATATATATACACATACACACACACACACATACTATATATATAATTGGCTCTATTTAACTTATATATATATAAATTATACACACACATAAACATATATATATAATATCTCTTGACACCCTTCCCACTTGTTGCCACCCTATTTTCCTGCTTCCCTTTATGCCAAAATCTTTCTTTCCATTACGTGTTGAACCTGTTCCACTTTGGCAAATGACCTCCATGTGCTAAGCTGATGGTCAATTCTCAATTGTCATATGAATTGGTCTTTCAGCATAAATTAACCTGGACACCACTCTCTATTAGTTCTCTTTCTGCCTTACTGGCTGCTTTTTCTCACCCTCTTTCCTTGTTCCTCTTTATCTTTTTGACCCCCAAATTCTGAAGTGTCTCGGATCTTAGACATTAAACCTCTTCTCCTCTCAATTTACATGCATTTTACCTAAAGTGACCTAATTCAGGCTCATACATTTTAGAGTTTCATTATTAAACACTAATAACTTCCAAATGTATGTTTTAAACCAGGGCCTATCCCCTGATATCCAGTCCGTCAAATGCTCGCTTTACATCTCCACTTGAATATCTAATTATGTCTCATTCAGCTTGAAGATAGCAAGGATATTGTCACTGCCTTGGATCCTAGGCATAGTATAGTTGCTGGTGCATAGTAGATGCACAATAAACATACATTAATGAAATGAATGGATGTATCTAGCAACAGTAATCTGATAAGTTCTTCTGTATTTTGTAATTTTTTTTTTTTTTTTTTGAGATGGAGTCTTGCTCTGTCACCCAGGCTGGAGGGTAGTAGCGTGATCTCCGCTCACTGCATCCTCTGCCTCCCAGGTTCAAGTGATTCTCCTGCCCCAGCCTCCTGCGTAGCTGGGATTACAGGCATGTGCCACTAGGCCTGGCCAATTTTTGTATTTTTAGTAGAGATGTTTGCCAGGCTGGTCTCGAACTTCTCCAGGTGATTCATCTACCTTGGCCTCCCAAAGTGCTGGGATTACAGGCATGAGCCACCGCATCCAGCTATGTATTTTGTAATGGATTTTTTTTTGCATTATCTTATTTAATTCTTACTAATCACCCTATAGAGGTAGTTATAATAGTTATCTCATTTACATCAATACAATAATAGGGAAGGAGGGGATCAGAAAGGTTGGGTCAACTTCCCAATACAACCAACATAGCCAAGAAGTGGCAGTGGTGGTTTGTACTCTATGGACTTCATTAGCTGGAACAGTGTTTCTCAGATTCCTCTTGCCTGTATGCATGTGAGTACAGTTGGCCCAAAGAGGAATTTGTGCAAGATTTGGGAAGCAGAGTGAAACAGTATCTATTCCTCTCTCAAGGTCTTTGTAGTTTGCTGTGACAACACATGCGGAGACCTAGAGGGTTCTAGCATGTCCTGGCCCTCCCCCACTTCATACCCAGATCTTCAAAATTTCCAGCACAGCTGATCAACACACCCATCACAAGGGCCTTAACATGGATCCAAAGAGGCAGTAGCCAGGCAAAGACAAAAGCTTTTCACTGAGTATTCTTCCAGCTCTCTTTCAGGGCCCCCCTCCTGGATGTGGCGGGCCTCCCAGATTCCCCTGGCAGCTCTGACTTGCCCATCCACACGAGGACCTCATGGAACCCAATAGTGACTTTTCTCAGATCCGTGAATTCCTTCTTCTGGAAAATAACTTTCTCAACAATTGTGTAAGTTCTTATAATATATCCCTCATTCCATTATATTCATAAGGGTCCCACTTTCATGAAAGAGTGGCTGGCCGAACTCAAACCCAAGACTTCTGGGTTCTTTTCACTATTCCACAAGAAATCCAACTTAGGCAGATAAGATATTGAAACAAATAGCTGCATGTAAGTGAAAAACTGAATGACAGTGTATGAACTACTGAAGAAGAGACTGACATTCAAACCGGGCTCTTCAAGGACTAGCAGGATATCTAGTATATGAAGGGTGAAGGAGTTTCTATTCAAACACAAAGGCAAGAAATGCTGAAACCCATTAGGAAAATTACTAGTAATAAAAATATCATGTATTGAATTCCTGCTATCTCTAACCATATTAAAAATAGTCTTACCATAGCTGACAAAACTTACCCTATAAGGTATATAAAGACACCAATGTCCTAGTTAGGAAACTTGGCCATGGTCACACACCTTCTAAATATCAGAGTTTTGACTCAAATATGACGGTGTGTGACTGTAAAGCCCTGTGAAAAATTATGCACAAATGCCTCCTAGCAACAGTATGAGTTTAAAAAAGCTAGAGTTCTCCCATCAAGGTGCCTCTCATTCTATTTTCTCCCTCATCTGCCATCCTTCCACACACCTACCTCTCACCGTGCCCTCTGGACAGTTATGACTCAAGATTGTTTGTGGCTAATTACCATTGCCAAGCAAATATCAAGAAGGAAGATTCAAGAAATAACATATTTCACAATTCTTCTACTGTTATTTGTTAGGCCTCATTCGACAACTCAGAATTTGCGTTACGGTGTATTGGAAACAAAATTATGTCTGTCACCTTAACGTTTCTACGACTGATATTTTTCAAATATAAACTTAGTGAATTAGACTAGATCATCTCCAAAAACCCATCATAAGATTTAACATGTTCTCTTTTGTGCTTTCTTTCTAGACAATGGAGAACTTTATGTTGTAAACAAGAATAAAAAGAAAGTATAGATATTGCAGAGTGGTTTTTTTTTTTGAGGGGGGGTTTCTTTCTTTAAAAACCATGTGAATATGTGATTCCCAATCATTATATCCAAAGCATTTTACTATTTTTCTTGTAAGCCCTGTATTTTATTAATATTTTTGTCAAACAAATTAAATGGTAATAATACATCCATTTTACATGCCAGGCAGAACTTCTAAATAGCAGATAAAAGAACTGTTACCTCATCAAGGTAATGAATTCCAGCCCAAACAAAGACATTTAAAGATTTTTTTTTTAGCTTCAGGAGCGTTACCTTGGGGAAAATAGCCATTTTTTAAGATTTTTTGGAAATACAGGGAACAGCGTCTATTTTTGCAAATCATTATGGGCATAGGAACCCCAAGTGTGTTGATACAGACTTGCTTTTTCCCTCCTTTTTTCATTTAACAAAAACTTAGTCATGTATTTATTGTATATGAAGCCTTCTTAGGTTTCTATAAAGATCATAAAGAAATATAACAGGTGACTTTTGTCCTCAAGGAGTTCCCAGTCTCATTCAGAAGATAAGATTCCTTCCTTTCTCTCACAGCTCACGTGCAGTTCCACCAGTGAGTCCCACTGGGTCTGCCTAAAAACTGTATCCAGAATCTGGTCACTGCTCCACATCTCCTCTGCTTCCTCTGTGCTTGGAGGCATCGTTGAATCTCTCTTGGTTGAAGGCAGTGACCCTCTAACCGGTCTCTGTTTGCATCCCTTCCCACCTATGTCTGTTCTCAACATGGCCGCCTTCTCTACTTAAAATCCTCCAAAACACCCCACGTTGCATAAAGGGCAAGACGTCTTTAAAATGCCAAAAAGGCCCTTCTGGAACATTCTGCTGCCACATCTGATCTCAATTTGTGCCCCTTTCCGTCTTATTTACTCTGTCCCAGCCACACTGCCTTCCTGGGTTCTGTAAACACTCCGAGCATGCTGCCGCCTCCAGGCGTTCGCGCTGGCCGATCCCCCTGCTTTGGATGCTCTTGCTTTACTCCAATGGCGTCCTCTCAGTGAGGGCTACTCTATCCACCTTACAGAAAACCATGTACCTTCCCTGCATTCCACTTTCTCCTTCCACTGATTTACTTGCCTTTCAGAGCATTTATCTCCTTCTAACACACTGTACAATGTTATCTACTATGCTTGATGTCTGTCTCCTCCTAGAAAACTTCGAGTTCCATAAGGTCAGAGATTTTTCTTCTTCTGTTCACACTGCTCTATCCTCAATGTCTAGAACAGAGTCTAATATATAGTAGGTATCCAGTAATTATGTGCTGATTTACTGGGTGATTGAGTCCATTAGCAAGATTCTGTTTGAAAACTGGGTATACTGGAAGAACCCAGTCAACAACCTTGAACTGAACTGAACTAGCATCAAGTTACCTGTGGATGGAAATGATCTGCTCTTCCAAGCTGTTTCCTGTGTGTCATAATGGGAAAGACTAATTCCTCTTCCTAACACACACCCACTTCACAGAGGAATGCTTTGAGACGTAATTAAATGGTAACGTGGAGAAAGCATTTTGATTTTCTAAGAGAAGCACTTTATTAATTTGAGGCTTTTATTGTGTGAAAGAATTCTAAGTGACACAGGGGCAAGTACAGAGAGGAGAACAATGTTAAAGGGATTATGTTGTTCACAATACTACATTGGAATTGTATGAGATAATTGAGTTAAGATTGATATAAGCAGCATGAAGAAAAACAAAATAGTTTGGGAAATCTTACCCCAAATGACAAGTTTTAAAGAAATATCTTCTTTTTTGTAATCAACTCTCAATTATTTACAGCACAACATCCTCTTTAATGAATTATTCTTCACTTTTACTATCCTTTTGTCCATTTCGTGGCCACTTTTCTTCTAATTAGAAATTCCATATTAATGTCAGAGAGTTGATAAAGAAAAAAAAGTAAAAACTAAGATTTGTCTTCATCATGAGTTCATTCCTCTCTTCTTCCAGTTGACATGTTTAAATTCTGATCGAGTATTTCCAAAATTGCCCAATTTTAAAATGTCATATACTTTTTAATTAACTGGCAAATTAATTGTGCACATTTTATTTATTTATTTATTTATTTATTTATTTTGAGACAGAGTTTTGCTCTTGTTGCCCAGGCTGTGTGCAATGGTGTGATCTTGGCTCACTGCAACCTCTGCCTCCCAGGTTTAAGCAGTTCTCCTGCCTCAGCCTCCTGAGTAGCTGGGATTACAGGCATGCGCCACAACGCCGGCTAATTTTATATTTTTAGTAGAGACGGGGTTTCTCCATATTGGTCAGGCTGGCCTCGAACTCCCAACCTCAAGTGATCTGCCCACCTCAGCTTCCCATAGTGCTGTGATTACAGGCGTGAGCCACTGCGCCTGGCCTAATTGAATACATATTACGAATGAGATGTGGTATAATGTTTGTGAAGGAATACCAAAAATGTTGAGACTGTTCCTGCCCTTTTGACTTGACAGAACACCACTAGAGAAGGTGTCAAAATGTCTGACTTTAGCCTCTCTCCGCTGCTTAAAATCGAGGTAGCACCAGACAAGTGTTTGACCATTTTAAGCCTCAGTTTCCTTAGCCATAAAACAAAACTTGTATTATCTGCCTTGTCTTGCTCTGCTGTGAAAATCTTTTTATTCCAAGGCAAATTAAATATTTGGAAAGATGGTCTGGCAGTAGTCATATTGCCCATATCAAGAGATGCAGTGGCCTAGAAATTAACCACCAATTCTGTGGAGCAGATATTGGGAGCAGCTGTAGCTACAATGATGGAAAACAGTCCATCCAGCAAGTGGTGTGTGGTTGTCCAGAGTATAGAAACAGGCCAGGTGACTGGATCTGAATGACACGGTAAGAGATGACAGAGGCAGTGTCCCCATAGGAGGGCAAGGCATAGCAAGAACAGGTCGTACCTGAGGCTCTCACCATGCAGATTATGGGAACAGAGCTCCAGCAGCCGGACAAGAGTCATTTCCCCGAAGGTGAAAAACCGCAGAGGAACTCATCTCTTATTTGGTTTCCAAATTCCTAGCCAAGGAGGACAGTCTAGACTGAAGATGATCGAAGGCATAATTAGAATAATAAAATAATAAAAATGAAGGAGATTACCCTCAAATTACAATGAAGAAATTGGGCTTTGGTGAAGTGAATTGACTTTCTCCAGGTTACACACCGAGACAGAATTAGAGCCAGGACCTAACACCCTAGTCTTTAGATTGAGATACGGTGTTCCTCACATTATGTGAGAAGAGGCAACTCTCTAAGAGGCAGCTGAGACCCCAAATAAGGGAAGAAATAGTAATCTAGATGTGTATAAGAGACAGGAGATACGGTGTTCCTCACATTATGTGAGAAGAGGCAACTCTCTAAGAGGCAGCTGAGACCCCAAATAAGGGAAGAAATAGTAAAAGGGTGCTTGATGGTGTTCATCACCAGCTTCAGAGCAGTCCCAGCCATTGGCACTGAGAGAATTTGGAAATGAAATCCTTAACAATTTTTAAAGCACGGTGGAGGAAAAAAGATGGCAAAATAGAGCCAATTTGCCTGAAATGAGGGAGAACATGGATGCACAAACTGGAGTGGTGCCCAGAACCCATCCACGGGAAAATTTTATAATAGAATTCAACAATGTTTACTGAGCTCCTGCACCACACCAAGCATCATGGTAGTCTTTGATGATGAATGAATGGACCTTTCCCATGGCAGAGGCAGGTAGGGGAGACAGATGTATAAATCACTGTAGTGCAATGTGTTAAGTGCATGTGCATACAAAGTGTTAGGAAAGTACATTTTCCATGAAAAGGGGACATTTTGGCAGGGTCTTTAAAAGTTGATGAGGGATCTTCCAGATGGACTATGAGGAGGAAGAGCACAGCAGCATTTCAGGTAGGTGGAATAACACATCCAAATCACAGAAGCATGAATAAAGGCAAAGGTTTGATGGCCTGCAGAACTTTGGCATGGCTAACTTCGAAGAGAAGAAGTAACATTTGGGGATTGGGGAATGGAAATGAAGCTGGTCTATAGCTTGCGGACAGATTATGAAGAACCTACAGTTGCTGGGAAGTTTGAGCCTTTTTTTTTTTTTTTTTTTTTTTGACAGAGTCTCATTCTGTCACCCAAGCTGGAGTGCAGTGGCGCGACCTTGGCTCACTGCAACCTCCACCTCCCAGGTTCTAGCAATTCTCCTGCCTCAGCCTCCCTAGTAGCTGGGACTACAGGCACACGCTGCCATGCCCAGCTAATTTTTTGTATTTTAGTAGAGACGGGGTTTCGCCGTGTTTCCCTGGCTGGTCTTGAACTCCTGAGCTCAGGCAATCCACCTGCCTTGGCGTCCCAAAGTGCTAGGATTACAGGCATGAGCCACTGTGCCCAGCTGGGAAGTATGAGCTTTAACCAGTCAGTAATTAGATGAGTTTTAAATCCTTACAGAGAAAAGTGGTGAACAATGAGCCACTGTGAATGCTCACTGACCACACCTCACCTCATGCCAGACTAGCCTCGTTTCCTCTTTAAATGTGGTCTCTAAACTGTCAAATGAGGGCTATATTAAGGCAATATATATTATTCAGAAAGGCACTTGACAGTTTATTTTGCTTTAGCTTTGAAAACGTACTGGTAAAACAGGGTTGAGTAACAGTTCATTGGACTCATAACAGGCTGAGTGAGGCTGGCAAAAACAGCACTGATGAATCGAGCAGGACCCACTGGAAAGGAGAGCTCCATGAGGAGGACTCGAAGCATTGCCCTCAGAATGCCCCTGTCCTATCTGGGCCTGGGCACAGTGAACTCACACGGTCAATCAGATGTATAAGTGGCACAAAGCTATGAGGAATAGCTGATGGCATGGAGACCCAGGAAGATCTGGGCAGGCTGAAAGATGGGCTGAAAGATGAGCTGAAACAAGTAAGATGAAATTTAGCAAGAATAAAGAATAAAGACTTATGCTTCGGTGGGTGTGATGGTCTGAATGTTGTATCCTTACAAAAAGTATATGTTGAAATCCTAATTCCCAAAGTGACGGTATTAGGAGGTGGGACTTTTGGGAGGTAAGTAAGTCATGAGGGTGGTAACCTCATAAATGAGATTAGTGCTCTTATAAAACAGACCCCAGAGAGCTCCCTGGTAACCTTCTACCACATGACGACATAGCAAAAGATGGTCATCTATGAACCAGACATTGGGCCCTCACCAGACATTGGATCTGCTGGCAGCCTGATCTTGGATTTCCCAGCCTCCAGAATTGTGAGAAATAAATATTTGTTGTCTGTAAACCACCCAGTCTACGGTATTTTGTTATAGCAGCTGGAACTGACTAAGACAGAGAGGGCTGGATTAGCACTAAGAACAGCATGGACAAAATATAACTGAACATCAGTCTGAATGACAAAAGATACTGGGTTTTTGCTTGTGGTTGAGAGCAAACTCAATATTGTTCAAAAAGAGCACACATCTACCAAAAAAACATAACATAAGCACAAATGGCACTTCTAGAAATATAGTGATGGGGAAGTACCGATGCGATGAATAGAGGTGTTAGAAAACGGGCCCATCAATACTTTGTGCAGACATGTCTAGAACATCCTGGATGGCATGTGCCAAGGGTCTAAATCCCTCATTTATGCTCCAACCCCACCTCTGTGATGTCAGATCCGGGAGCACAGAGATTTTGTCTTGTTTCCACCTTTCTTGTACGTTCAGTGCCTAGATCAGTGCCAGGCACACAGCAGGAGCAAAGTAGATGTTCACTGAAGGAGTGACTTAATGAAGCTGAAGAAAAGCAATAAGGATGGCAAAGGTGCTTAAAGTCACTCTGATGACTGGAAGAAATAAAAGATATTTTGTCCCTGAAAGAGAAGACTTGGGTGATTTGCAATCATTTTCTTAAAACATTAAAAGACTCTTCTGTGGGAAAAGAATCAAACATAACAGCCAAGCCCCAGAGGACAAATTTAAATTTAATAGGTAGAAGTTTAAGGCAGACAGATTTCAGTTCAACAGAAGGAAGTACTTTCTAACAGTTAGGGCAGTTCAAAGTGGCCTTAGTTGAGGAGTGAACTGCACATCAGTGAAGGTGTCTGAGGGAAGTTGAATGGCCCCAGTTTGAAAGGTTGTAGAGGCGATTTTCTTACACTAAGGATGCTTGTCTCAGTGCCCGCAAAATTACTTCCAATTCTTATGTTCTTTGACTACAAAATGAGATGACATACCAGGAAATCATTTGAAAACTGAATGCTATCAGCCGGGCGTGGTGGCTCACACCTGTAATCCTAGCACTTTGGGAGGTCGAGGCAGGTGCATCACTTGAGGTCAGGAGTTCGAGACAAGCCTGGCCAACATGGTGAAACCCCATCTCCACTAAAAATACAAAAATTAGCTGGGCATGACGTCACGTGCCTGTAGTCCCAGCTACTCGGGAGGCTGAGGCAGGAGAATTGCTTGAACCGAGACCCAGGAGGCAGAGGTAGCAGTGAGCGAGATCATACTACTGTGCTCCAGCCTGGACTACAGAGAGAGACTCTGTCTCAAAAAAAAAAAAAGAAAAAGAAAAAGAAAACTGAATGCTACCATTTTCCTAAGAGGACTTAAAATATGATTTTAATGTAAATTGGGATAAGACTGGCATGAAATACGAAAAATGACGGACAACTGACACCAAGAATAAGTTCCCTCATTGAGTTCATTTTGAGTTATGGTGGTACCAGGGAAGACCTCTGTGGCAGAGGGGACTTATTTAGCTTGAAACACTGGAGAGACAGAAGGGGCTATGGTGGTCATTGCTGAAGTGTGACTATGCGAAAAGCTGCTTTAGCCTTCATTGCACACCAAGAAACATTTAGTATGTATTATCATGGATTACCTATCACGAGAGAGGTCTTTGTCACATGGTGTCTTAAATGTATCTGCTGGTCAGCACCTTGAAGTTCCTCAGAAGAGGCAGAGTCTATCTTGTTTAGGGTAGGAGGGCATCCACTCATGCCAAGAGAAGAATCATTTGTAGTTATTTTATTCTCCATTTATTTGATTCTCCATCATGTCTACTTACAAATATTTCTGAGCCCTTCCAGTTAATCAAGCATTAGCACTACCAAATTTCCACAAACCTAACACTTGCTTTTAAAAAGAAACAAATAGCAAAAGGGAAAAAAGAGGAAGGAATGAAAATGTTTATTTAAATTACTTAATTTATAGAATTCTGTAATTTATAGAAAAACATTTAGGAACTCGTTCTTGATTTAGCTAATTATGCCTATCAACTTTGAATTTTGTAAGAACTCACCACCAACACATAATTCTGTAACTGAAAGGCTATATACAATCTATGGTAAAGAGCTTAGGAACTTAAATTAAGTTTCTGTCTGCACGGTGTAAGTTTTCTCTTATTGTACTTTATTCAACCATTCTGCAGCTTTCAATCTTCTTGACACAGGTGATGTTTTCCAATATCCTTAAATATTAGACTCTCGGAAAAAAACTTTTTTTCCTATGAGTAATTCCAGGGCTAATTTTTCAAGGTATAAAAATCAGTGTTATTTATCTTTAACCAATAGAACCAACCCATTAACAAGATATTTGGAAGACAATATATCTTCTCAAGATTTGTTCAAGGTTCTCAGGCTAGCCTGGGAGTCAACCCTGCAGCATGCCAAAATCCTGGAGGTGTATCTTTTGATTATTTTGAGCAGCTAAACACATATCACTGAAGTCCCCCAAACACCCCAGCTCTTAAATCCAACATCTGTCTATTCCCTGATTGACAGAAAAGCTTTTGCCAACCAGAATACTTTGTGTTGAGAAAGAGCTGAAAGCACCCGAAAGATCAGCAGACAGAATATTGAGACTGATTAACAATCCGTGCCCTGGGTGAGGGAAATCATATTCAAGGCCTTCAGATTTGTCCTGGCCTGAGGCTGCCTCTCCCTCACAGGGCCTGTATGTGATGTGTACCAGATGCTATCCTGTTGAATACCCACTTCCTCATCCCACAGAAGCATGATATGGACTCCCAAACATGGATGACACAACTCTACCTTGAACACAAGCAGAACATTTAGGCCAGGATATACTTAAGGAAAGAGGACCTGACGTCTCCCTCACTGAGCCACTGCAGAGAGAGAGAGAGGCCAGGGAAGTTATCTATAAGAGCTCCTGCTGATTCCAAAGCATCTGCCCCAGAAATAATAGTATTTTTTAGGAATCAATCAAACCTTTATTTATTAAGCATCAACACTGTGCCTAACGAAAGTAACGAGTTTCTGAATGCTCACAGCCCAAGTTCGTGGAGAATCATCCAGACTCCAAATAGGAAACCAGAGAACAACTGAAGTCCCACGGAGGATGAGCTCTGTCTCTTGTTGGCTCACCTTCTTTTCCTGCCCCAGGGACCTCTTCTCTGTCACACCTCTCTCCTTCGGTGATCTCATCCAGTTCCATGGCTTTCAACGCCATCTATAGACTAATGATATCCTGATTTCTCTCCTAAGCTCCAAACTCAAATTTCCTTTAATAGCCATTTCTATTTATTCAGTTCTGAAACAGAACTACTGGTTTCTCTACCTACACTCCCAAAATTATTCCTTTTCTAGAATTCTCCATATAAGTAATTAGGACATTCTCTACCCAGCTACACAGGTGAAAGCCTAGGTTTCATTCAAGCAAACTGTAATCTCTCCCTTTTCCTTACTCTTTTATATAATCCATTAACAAAGCTTGTCAATATATATTTAAATAAATATCACATCAAGACAATTCAATTCTCCTACCTCCTCTGTCACCTCTTAGCCCAAGCCACTGTCATCTCTTACCTTTACTGCTTAAGTAGTCTAAATATTTCTGCTTTCATTGTTAACCACCTTAATACATTCTTCAGATAATGGACACAGTGATATATGATATTTTGGTCAATGACAGACTGCATATATGACAGTGGCCCCATTAGATTATAATACCATAGTTTTGCTGTAACTTTTCTATGATTAGATACACAAGAACCTACCATTGTGTTACAATTGCCTACAGTATTCAGGAGAGTAACATGCTGTACAGGTTTGTAGTCTAGGATCAATAGGCTAGTCCATAAACCCTAGGTGTGTAGTAGACTGTACCATTTAGGTTTGCGTAACTATGTTCTATGATGCTTGCACAATGACAAAATTGCCTAACAATGCATTTCTCATAACATATCACTATCATTAAGCAATGTATGACTGTATTTAAAGTACGTAACAGAGCATAATGCTGTTAGCAGCTTAAGTCCTTCAATAGCTTCCCAATGTCATTAGAATAAAATGTGAAATTTTTATGGTGGCCTTCAAGATACCTAAATTATCTGGCCCCTCCTCACCTCTCCAACTTCATTCTATGCTACAATTCCCCTTTGCTCAAAACTCAAGGAATAGGCCATCTCTATCTTAAGCAATCTGTTTCGGAGAATAGAAAATGAGGAAAGTTAGCTAATTTATGAATCTAGAATAATAGAATATCAAAATAGGATGAGAACACGACAAAAAAGCAAACGATAGACCAATCTCACTTGTAATCTTGGAGTCAAAAATAGATGAAATATTAGTTAAGTGTACTATATATACATATATATATCAAATACATCATATATATATTTCTACACCATAATATAATGGTTATCGCAAGAATGCAAGGATAACTCAACATCCAAAAATCTTATATTGTAATATAATAAATACATTAAGGGAGCAAAAAGTACATAATCATCTCAATAGGCACACGCATTATTTAGGACAGGCAGGTAGTGCTATGATGACAGACAACCCTCAAAAATCTCACTGGCTTAAAATAAAAGAATTTATTTCTTGCTCAAGAACATTTCACATTAGTAAAAATAATATATGTAAAATAGACCATATATTAGATTGAAAATAGAAAAATTATAAGCCATTTACCATTCCATAACCTTGAAATAATTGTAGTGTCATGGAAAGGGCATTGGACTAGAAGAGGGGAGTCTTAATTGCCTAACTTTGGGCAAGTCACTTTATCTCCAATGGCTCAATTTTTCCATCTGAGAAATGAATAGATTATGCAGGATGATCTCCAAGCTCCCTTCCAGCTCTGACAGCTGTGATGGGTCAGTCCCAGCACCATCAATGAAGCTGACGTGATACAGCCATCAATTTCCAAGACAATTTCCAACATACGCTTGACTTTCTGTCTTCTATTTTGACCTCAGCTCCTCCTGTATTGCTCTCTCCTACTCCCATTCTCTGATCATGCTTAAAGAGCAGCAGAAAGCACAGCTTGTCCTTGAATGAACATTCTAGTCTGGGATCCATTTGTAAAGAGTGAAATGGCTCAAAAACACCATCTGCAAGTGATCCTTGGTAATCTCACTTATAACACGGGTTTCTGTCATGGTTAGCCTCTTCTGACAAAAGACCCATTTCCTGTGAACTTGGCTAGGAGTGTGAGAAATAAATAGCCTTTGTCCTAGAAAACATAAAGTTATTGAAAAGCATTTTCTAAAAACTTACAGGCAAAAACGGGCTCTTTGGCATATCATAGAAGTGTGATTGTATGGACCAGGAGGGAAGAGGAGTCTCTTGGGCCAGCCAAACCTTATGCCACCTTTTGGGTATCCAGAGTTAGGCTCTTCATTCAGCCTCCATGAGGCTAGTGAGTGTAGAAGAGGGTGTTCAGCCTATGAGTTGGACCAGGACTCAGAGCCCACTTCTGTTGTGTTAGAGCTGTGTGATCTTGATCTCACTGACCCTCAGTTTTCTTATTTTAAATAGGGGGAAATAATAAAACCTACCTCACAAGACTGCCATGGATCAAACACAATAATGCCTGTTGACCATCCAGCACAGTGTCTGGCACGTAAGGGGACCTACACAGAGATTAGTTGCTGTCTTTCCTCAATTTCCTGAGAAAATAGCTGCATCCATACCTGAAGTAACTCTTTTTCTCTGAAACTACTAAACGGAAAATGCCTACAGAACATGGTTACCCAGAAATGCCAAATATCAGTACTCTCTGCCAATGATGCCAAAAACGCCATTAAAATACTTTTCTGAATTTGGTGCCACTTCTGAGTGATGCTGAGATGATTTGCAGTGACATGTATAAAGCTGGCCTCCTTTGGCCTCTTTAGGAGAAGATGTTAAATAAATATGAGGAAAATTTCGTTCATACCATTCTCCAGCAGAAATGCCACATTAAAGCTCTGTAATGTATGACTTTTTTCCTTATGGCATATCCCAAGGGAGGTCTTTAGCTCCATGTTCCGCAAGACTGTGCCTGTCACCAAAAATCATGATGGGACACCATCCAGGACAACATACATTAAAGAGGTGAGAGAGACTGGACAGATGCAAAACACGAGCCGCTCCCAGGGACAGATTTGAAGAGACAGCAGCAGGCTCTTAGAGCAAACTTGCTTAAAAAGCATGGTCATCTTACCTTGCTCATGAGTTGAATTTAATTATGCTGTAATGCCACTGCCTTTTTCATTTCTCTAATGCATTATCAAGGACAGTCAGAGCCATTTAGCAATCTACAGAGCCCTTCAGTGATCAAGAATTGAATAATGGCCACTGGCATGGAGAGCCAATTTGGAGTGGATGAAAATGGGCCCTTTGAGCACCCCAGGTGAATAGAATAAGAGGTCTTCCTATTTTGAACAAAAACCCTCAAAGGCCTGTATTTATAATCTCATTCCTACCATAGTTGAGAGAGCAGCAAAATCACTGACCGTTGACCCTTGATCAGTATGCAAGATGGCTGCTATAGCTTGGCTATTTGTCACTCCCAAACCTCATGTTGAAATTTCATCCCCAATGTTACAGGTAGGGCTTAATGGGAAGTGTTTGGGTCCTGGGGAAGAATCCCTCATGAAAGATTAATGCCCTCCCCGGGTTAAAGGGATGAATGAATTCTCTATTAGTTCCCCTAGAGAGCTGGTTGTTAAGAAGAGCCTGGACCTCCTCCCTCTCTCTTGTCATGTGATCTCTGCACACACCAGCTCACCACCTCCTGCCATGAGTGAAAGCAGCCTGAGGCCCTCCCCAGAAGCAGATTCCTATGCCATGCTTCCTGCATAGTCTGCAGAACCATGAGCCAAATAAACTTCTTTTTAAAAATAAATGATCCAGTCTCAGGTATTCCTTTATAGCAACACAAAATGGATTAAGAAAGTGGTCCCTGTCTGTCATTGGATGCCCTTGTGGTGACACTTCATCCAGGAGCTATTTGCTTCTCTAACCAAGGCATGGCTACATACCTAAGCTATTTTCTTCCAAGAGACATGACCAGGATAAATTTAAGACCTATAAATTAGAGGTAGAAAATTGGAAAATACAAGAGAAGCATAAATAATTGTAAGCTCATACTAGATAAGAAAAAGAGTGAGACAAAACACACAAAACTAAAGAAAATTCTTTCAAAACAGGGAGGACAAGAATTCTACAAATTATCTGCATGAAGAACAGGGAAATGAAACATCTGAAGAAAAATAATACTGATAGAAAAATATACATTAAGAATAAATTGATATATCTTGTGAAAGGACTTTCTTTCAAGGATGAGCTGTCTGGCTATTTTAAGGAAACTTATTTTGGAACATTTTTCAATCCATGGATATTTCAATAAATACCACTTTGTTTTCTGAGGACAGGGAAAAAAAAGAGTAGAGTGTTTTTTTTTTTTTCCTGTTAATTTAAGTTAATTGCTTAGGTCTGGTTGTTTCAAACATAAATATTCTCTATTACAACACCAGTGCACCCAATCCTTTTGAGGGGATCATGGAGAAAAGTGTATATGAGTCAATATTCCAATATAGTTATGAAACATGCCCATCCCTCTAGTCTTGTTTCCAAACATAATTTGAGTGGTACAAGAACAGAACTGGAACTGACACCCACAAGAAAAGAGCCAAATATACATAAGTTCTTAGTTTAGAAAAAGAAAAGCAAATGGCCTTAAAAAATGTGTTTTACCTAATTCATAAATAGATACAGTTTAAAACTACACTGACTATAGATTCAACATAATTCCTATCAAAATCCCAGCTGCCTTTTGTGGAGAAATTTACAAGTTGATCTTAAAATTCATTTTGAAATTCAAGGGCCCCAGAATATCCTAAACAATCTTGAAAAAGAGAAACAAAGTTGGAGGACTCACACTTCCCTATTTTAACCTTACTACAAAGCTACAGAAATCAAGACAGCATGGCAAGGGCATAAGGATAAACACATAGATGAAGGAATTAGAATTGAGAGTCCAAAACAAAACCTATATCCCTATGGCCAGTTGATTTTTGGCCAGGGAACCAAGACCATTCACTGGGGGAAAAAAACGGTTTCTTCAACAAAGACAACTCACACAATGAAAGACAATGTTTCAAAATCATGTATCTGAAAAGGGATTGCTATCAAGAATATATAAACAGGCCAGGTGTGGTGACTCACACCTGTAATCCCAGTACTTGGGGAGGCCAAGGCAGGAGGATCACTTGAGGTCAGGAGTTCAAGACTAGCCTGGCCAACATGGCAAAACCCTGTCTCTACTAAAAATACAAAAATTAGCTGGATGTGGGGGTGCATGCTTGTAATCCCAGCTACTTGGGAGGCTGAGGCACGAGAATCACTTGAACTTGGGAGGCAGAGGTTGCAGTGAGCCGAAATGGCGCCACTACACTCCAGCCTGGGTGACAGAGCGAGACTCCATCTCAAACAAACAAACAAACAAAAGAGAATATAAAACAACTTTTACAATTAAACAATGAAAAGACAAATAATTCAACTAAAAAGTGAAGAATAGATATTTGCCAAAGAATCTATGTCAATGGCCAATAAGCACGTGGAAAGATATGAAAATGATTCGCTCTAGAGAAATGTAAATCAAAGCCACTGTGAGATGCAACTTTGCATCCTCTAGGATGTCTGAAATTAAAAAGTATTGGTGAAGATGTGAAAAAATTGGAACCTTAATTTTTGCTGAGCGATTGTAAAATTGTGCTTCCACTCTGGAATACAGTGCATCAGTTCTTCAAATTGTTGGACATAGAATTAACAAATGACTCAGAATTCCACATCTAGGTATCTATCCAAGAGAAATGAAAACATATGTCCACATAAACTTGTTTACAGATGTTCAGAGAAGCATTATTCATAATAGCCAAAAAGTGGAAACAACCTGTGTCCACCAATTGATGAATGGAGAAATAAAATGTTGTATGTTCATATAATGAAAAATTAGTAACATAAAGGAATAAACTACTGATACATGCCACAATGAGGTTCAATAGATGAACCTTGAAAACAGTATGTAAAGTGAAAAAACCCATGATACTTCATTCCAATTATGATGACATCTCCAGACTCTGCAAATTCAGAGACAAACGTAGATTCATGGCTACTGAGGGATAGGGGGAGTGAGAATGAAAAATTACTAATATGAGTACAGGATTTTGGGGTGATGAAAATGCTCTGTAATTATATTGTGGTGATGGTTTCCCAACACTGTGAATATTCTAAGACCTACTGAGATGTACATATTAGAAAGGGTAAGTTTTATGATAAGTGAATTATATGCCAACATAACTGTGGTTAAAAAACAAAACAAAGTAATAAGAGTGACAGCATCAACACTGTGTTATTTTCCACCAGATTGGAAAAGATTCAAAACTGGGTAACACAGCGAGCTGGCAAAAATGTGGTGATATAAGCCCTTTCCCATACTGCTATTGGAGATGTGTAGGGATACAATGTCTATAGAGGAGAAATTTGTAATATTTAGCAAAATGAAATATCTGTCTTTGGAGCCAAAAATTCAACTTCAAGGAATTTATTTTGCAGATAGAACTTGCATTTATGCAAAATGATATATGTATGATATTAATCATTGCAGTAATATTTGTGACAGCTAAGTGCTAGATATGATCAAAATGTCCATCAACAAAGAACTGATTAGTTACACCGTAGACATCCATAAAATGAAATACTGCATAGTTATTAAAAAATTTAAGTGTTTATATACTAACAGACAAATATCTCCATGATATGTTAAATAAAAGTACAGAGTATATAGTTTGTAAGCCCATACTAAGTTAATAATCAGCATCATTAGCCATCAAATATTCACTCCTCCAACTACGCCATGGGAGGAATATGCTTCTCTACCCCATTAACTCTTGACTGGGCCATGTGACCTGCTTTAAGCAATGACATGCAAGTAGAAATGAGAGTGTGCTAATTGCAAGGAAAGGATTTAGAAGCAGCATGTGTGTTTGCTAGTCCCTAGGGCACTCTCACCATCTGTTATGAGATGAGCATGACCACGTAGCTGCTGCTCCCTCAGTTTGGATCCCAGAAAAAACAGGTGGAGTAGACCTGACTCGAACACAACTGAGCCCAGCTGATTCCCACTGGACCCAGCAGAGCCACAGCCAATCCACAGACCCATGAGCAAAAGTACCTTGGTATCAGACATTGACAATGGAGGTCTTTATTGTCACAATAAAAGTTGTTACTATAAAGGGCGTTAAAAGAATATATAAAATGTATTTCCTTGTATATTCATAAAATACATCTGCAAAGCTACATGAGAATCTAATAACACAAGTAACCCGTAGGGAGGTGAATTGGGTAGCTGAGTGAGTGACAGGGTGGCATGGAATATCTTCACAGGACAGTTTTCCACATGTTTTATTTCTAATTATTAAATATGAGAGCAAATTACTTCTTCAAAAAAGTATACAACAAGGCATCATCTCTAGGAATTCTTCTGAATAAAATAGTGTTATCAATTTGAGTCACTCAGAGCATATGACAGAATTGGTTCAAGAGGCTATTAAGAACATAAAATTAGGGAAAAACAAGAAGCTGATAGAAGAGGTAGAAACTTATGTAGCCACCCGAGAGCTGGTGTCACAGGCCAGGTGATAACAAGGTGGAAAACCCCAAACACAGCTTTCTGGTTCCCAGCCTCTCCACCAATCACAAACCAGCTGTGTATCTTTTGGTAAGCTGTTTAACTACTTTGGGCCTACTATCTTCCATTGTTAAATAAATGGGAGTTTTAGATAAATTTTGAGAAAGTAGTCATCTCAAATTTTTTTAAAAAATTATTTTGATAACTAAGTGATGGGAAATAAATTACCACAAAATTTATTTTAACTAAGATACATAGAGCTGAAGTCAACCTACAAAATTTCAGAAGTATTTATCCTGTGATCTTGTTGTAAGAAGATAATTTCACTAAGCTGCTTTCACAAGATGAGAATGTTGAGGTATTTTTCTTGGAATAATAATGAGTTTGCCTCACTTTTTTTTTTTCTTTTTTTTGCCTTCAGGTTTCCCAGAAGCTACCACAAAATCATTAACAAAAATTCAATGGAAAACAATGGAATCAATGGAAACCAGTAGAATGCGTGCATTTGATACACTAGGCAGCAGCTGATAAAGAGTTCTGAATATTGAGATTGCTTCTTTTTTTTCTTTTCTTCTTTCTTTCTTTCTTTTTTTTTTTTTTTTTTGAAATGGAGTCTTGCTCTGTTGCCCAGGCTGGAGTGCAGTGGCACAATCTTAGTTCACTGCAACCTCCATCTCCTGGGTTCAAGCGATTCTCCTGCCTCAGCCTCCAGAGTAGCTGGGATTACAGGCGCATGCCACCACGCCTGGCTAATTTTTGTATTTTTAGTAGAGACGGGGTTTCACCATGTTGGTCAGGCTGGTCTCGAACTTCCGACCTCGTGATCTGCCCACCTCAGCCTCCCAAAGTGGTGGGATTACAGGCATCAGCCACCGTGCCCAGCCTGGGATTGCTTCTGAGTAATTTTTAGGCTTAGACAGTCAGCAACAACAACAAGAATTTTAAATCTACAAATGGCCTTCAATCATGCCAAGTTTTCCCTCCACCTATCCCCCATCCCCAACACCAATCTCCAGTAGCTCTCTCATTTACTCAGATCTTAAAAGCCGGGAATTGTTTTTCTCAAGGCAATGGCATTAAAATCAGACATTAACCTGACACTGAGAGCTATTTCAGTCATTTAGGACTATACTTTTTCCTGGTGAAGGAAACCAGAAAAGAGAGTTTCCATTGGTGAAGGGAAAGGAAAGAGAAGCAAGGGCCCATAAATTCACTTCTTTCCACCTAGGGGAAGTGAGAGCAGGTGTCATGGCATCAAATCAGATCCATCTCCCACTCCCACATGTAACCCAAAACACAAATTCTCAAGACCAGTGAGCAAGGCTAGCTTTCCGTATACCAAGAGAAATTTGAAGGGCTACCAAGTACCAAAAATTCCATCGTCACAGAGGTTTTCCTTTGCACTGCCTTACCTTTAAATGTCTTTATAAGATAAACACTCTTAAAAGGCATTACCTATAGAGCAGCAGGAAACCTAAGTGAGCTCTCCTAATGGGAGGCTTCTCCAGTTGGATTCCTGCCACTTCTCTGAAACAACAATCTACTGCTACCCCCATGTCCCAAAGGACTCAATAGGATGAGATCATTAACATTTCCTGCCTGATCCTTTACACTGTCTTGTGGGATCCCCTCCTATATCTAGTCCAAAGCAGTTCTACACATTTAAACAACACGCATTCTTATCTTTCAAAGGGGTTTCATAACACAAGCAAAAATAATGAGGATATTATAAGTTTTGAAGTTTCATGTCATTCATTTGGTGTTATTAAAATTTACAGTATTTTAAAATCTATTCCATGTGTTATGTAGCTCTTTCTCTTTTCATTCAAAACAGTTTTCCTTAGACTCAGAGTCTGAGATCACTTTCCTTTCTTAAGTCAACTACTTCACCATTCATGCTCAAGTGTGCTTTCTTGGTCCTTAGGAAACACAAAGGCCTTCTTGAAAACATCCTAGATGGACATTTTTCACTTCAAACAAGGATAACCTGGATTTCTATTGCCACATCAGATAGGGTAGCTTGCAGCAGACTCATAGTCCCTATGAGAGTTACTAGAAAAATGCAATAAAATTTTCAAAATATTTAACCGCATGAGACAGTTGCCAAAGTGTCAGAGGCACTGGAAGAAGAACAACTCCATCTTGAATGAGGCTGGATAAAATAAGGCCGAGACCTACTGGGCTGCATTCCCAGACGGTTAAGGCATTCAAAGTCACAGGATGAGATCGGAGGTTGCCACAAGATACAGGTCATAAAGACCTTGCTGATAAAACAGGTTGCAGTAAAGAAGTCGGCCAAAATCCACCAAAACCAAGATGGCGACGAGAGTGACCTCTGGTCGTCCTCACTGCTACACTCCCACCAGCGCCATGACAGTTTGCAAATGCCATGGCAACGTCAGGAAGTTACTTATATGGTCTAAAAAGGGAGGTATGAATAATCCACCCCTTGTTTAGTATATAATCAATGAACAATCACAAAAAGGGGCAGCCAGCAGCCCTTGAGGGGTAATGAGCAGGTATTGAAGAAGCCAAGATTCTGGAAAGTAAAAAAACTGCAGAAAGGTAAGCTGATGTTTGGCAGCTTTACTTTGCAACTGAGAACGTTTGTCAACTCTATTTGCAAACTAAGAGGCTGAGAATGTGAACTTTTCCCAGGCAGAGGGCCACAGCTGGAGGACAGAAACCAGAGAGTGTGAAAGTCTCACAGGACTAGAGAGATATAATTGGAAATTTGAGGAGGTTTACATTCCAGTGAAAAAGGAAGAGTAGAGGGTTGATCCTGGGGGACAGCCGTTGATCTCTCTAAGGAATCTGCCTACTTCTGAAGCTGAATGACTTGGGAGGCTATACACCTCAGCAGAAGTCATCCTAAACGCAAAGCATTGCCTTCTGCAGTCCTACTGTGATATCGATATAAGAATTTGAGTTCGGGATTTGCCCAGGGTAAGACCCTCAGTGAACAGAAGAAAGCACTAACAATATATCCCAGGATTGGAGATGAACCAAAAGAAGACAGAGCCTTTCAAAAAGTAAAACATGCATATGTGGGAAAAATCAGTAAATAAAACATAGCTTTGATTCGGCACAGCTTCTGGGGTTAAATTACAAGCCCCTCTGTATATGCCCAGCAGAGAGAAAAGATAATGCCTCTGAAGAAATATTAACTGGAGCCTCCACAATTTTTTATATATAATGTCTACCTTTAAGTAAAAACGTTTACTAAGCATGCCAAGAGACAAGAACATACGATTGTAAGCCAAGAGAGGTAAAAAGACAATGAACAGATCCAAAGGCAATCGAGACAGTAAATTATCAAACAAGGATTTGAAAGTAACTAACATGTGCAAGAACATAGGCACATGAAGAAAATTCATTAAAAGATGAAGACTTTTATCAGAGAACTGTAGTTTATTTTAAAATTACATTTTATAACAGATCAATAAAATCACTAAAATTAAGAATTTTAACAGGTGTGTTAACAGCAGTTTTAACATGACAGAAGGCAAGATTACTGAACTGGAAGACATATCTACAGAAAATAATCAAATAAAAACACTGAGATGAAAATGAATAGGAAATACAGAAAAGAGTGGAAGATATTTGTAGAGTACAATGAAAAAAGGATGGAAAAAGATATACTATACTAACACAAATCAAAAGAAAGCTGGAGTCGCTATATTAATTTCAGACAAAGCAGTTTTCAGAGCAAGCAAAATTATCAGGAATAAAGGGAGGCATCACATAATGATAATCTTATGTATTCTTCTCTTCTCCAAGAAGACATAACAATTTTTGATATATATGCACCTATCAAGAGAGCATCAAACAGCATAAAACAAAAACTGATAGAATAGCAAGGAGAAATAGAAAAATCTATTATTATAGTTGCAACTTTTACCCGCCTCTACCCATAAATAACAGATCCAGCAGGCAGAAAATTAATAAGAATGGAGTTGAACCAAACAACATCATAAATCAACTGGATCTAATTGATGTTTACATAATATTTCATCCAACAACAGCAGAATACACATTCTTTTCAAGCTCACGTGGAACATTCACCAAAGCAGATCACATCCTGGTCCATAAAACACACCTTCCCAAATTTAAAAAATAGAAATTATCCAAAGTATTCTTTCAGACCACAATGAAAATAACAGAATGGGAGCTAGAAAATCCTAAAATATTTGGAGATTAAACAATCCACATATAAATAACACACAGGCCAAAGAAAATCCCTCAAGAGAAGTTTAAAGGTATTTTGGACTAACTGAAAATGAAAACACAACTCATCTCATTTGTGAAATGCAGTAAAAGCAGTAACTAGAGGAAAATTTATAGCACTGAATGTATGTATTAGAAAAGAAGATCTAAAAATCATTATCTAAGTTTTCACTTTGGGAAATAAGAAAAAGGAGAGCATATTAAATCCAAAGTAAGCAGAAGAAAAATAGTAAATATCAAAACAGAAATCAGTGAACTTGAATATAGGAAATTAATAGAGAAAAACAACAAAACCAAAGCTGGTTCTTCGAAAAGATCAGTAAAACTGGAAAACTTCTAACCAGGCTAACCACAAAAAGAGAGGACACAAATTTCTAATAACAGAAATGAAAGGGGGACTGTCACTACTGATGCCATAAATATTTTAAAAAGGTAACAAAGGAATATTATGAACAATTCTAAGCCCACAAATGAAACAATTATTTGAAAGAAACAATCTACTAAAACTCATACAAGAAATAGATCATCTGAATAGGCCTGTATTTTATTTATTTATTTATTTATTTATTTATTTATTTATTTATTTATTTTGAGATAGAGTCTCTCTCTGTCATCCAGGCTGGAGTGCAGTGGCGCGATCTCACTCACTGCAAGTTCTGCCTCCCGGGTTCACGCCATTCTCCTGCCTCAGCCTCCCGAGTAGCTGGGACTACAGGTGCCCACCACCACGCCTGGCTAATTTTTTATATTTTTGGTGAAGATGGGGTTTCACCATGTTAGCCAGGATGGTCTCGATCTCCTGACCTCATGATCTGCCCGCCTTGGCCTCCCAAAGTGCTGGGATTATAGGCGGAATAGGCCTGTATTTATTAATGAAATTGAATCAACAACGTATTCAAATAGATTGCAACCAAGCCCAGATAGTTTGACCAGTAAATTCTACCAAATATTTAAAAAATGATGCTGTTGATTATCTACGATATAGTCCAAAAAATAGAAGCAGTGGAATACTTCCTAACTCATTCTATGAGACCAGCATTACTCTAGCATCAAAACCACACAAACACATTACAATAATGGACAATTAAACTAAATATAGAAATCCTTAATCAAACTGGGAGATTTTAACATATTCTTTTTTATAAGTGCTAGAATTAAGAAATAAAATAATAGTAACAATATGGAAAATGTGAACATTACATGCTTCACATACACATAACACTATACTCAAGAATGAGAGAATACACATATGCATCTACCAAAACTCTTCGTATGCTGCATCAGAAAGCAAGTCTTGGCACATTCCAAAAAACTGAAATCATTGAGATTATTTCTGTAATTATACAACAAAGATAAAAGCCATTTTTAAAAAGACAACCGGAAATCTCCAAATATTAAGAATATTAATCAACACACTTCTAAATAACATATAATTCAAAAAAGAAATTAAAATGAATATCAGAAAATATTCTGAATTTAACTTCAATGAAAATAGAACATGACAAAACTTGTGAGATAAAGCAGAAACAGTGCCTGCAGAAGGAAAATATGTAGATTTAAATATATGTATTTAAATATACATTAAATATACATTAAATACATGTGTATTTAAATATACCTAAAAACAAAGCCAGAAAATAATCTAAGAATTTATTACAATAAATAGAAAAACTAACAAATCAAAACAAATAAATAATAAATAGGCTGGGCGTGGTGGCTCAAGTCTGTAATCCCAATACTTTGGGAGGCCAAGGCAGGAGGATCACTTGAGCCCAAGAGTTCCAGACCAGCCTGGGCAACATGGCAAAAAAAACTCTAAAAAAAAAAAAAACCACAAAAAATTGGCTGGGCATGGTGGCATGCTCCTGTGGTCCCAGCGACTTGGGAGGCTGAGGTGAGAGGATCACTTGAGCTGGAAGGTTGAGGCTGCAGTGAGCCATGATTTCACCACTGCACTCCAGCCTGGGTGACAGAAAGAGACTCTGTCTCAAAATTAATTTATTAATTTAAGAGCTAAAATCAATAAAATGAAATCCAATGTACAGCAGAAAGAAAATACAATTCAAACTGCAGGGTCTGGCCAGGCGCCGTGGCTCATGCCTGTAATCCCAGCACTTTGAGAGGCTGAGGCAGGAGGATTGCTTGAGGCCAGGAGTTTGAGATCAGCCTAGCCAATACGGCCAAACTCCGTCTCTACTAAAAATACAAAAATTAGCCAGGCATACTGGTGCACACCTGTAGTCACAGCTACTCGGGAGGCTGAGGCAGGAGAATCACTTGAACCCGGGAGGTGGAGGTTGCAGTGAGCCAAGATCCTGCCACTGAACTACAGCCTTGGTGACAGAATGACACTCTGTCTTGGAAAAAAAAAAAAAAAAACACCTGAAGAGCCTCTAGTAAGACTGATGCAAAAAAAAAAAAAGAAAAAGAAAAAGGAGACAAAACATGAATTACCAATATCAGGAATAAAAAAGAAAACATTACTACAGATCTTACAGACAATAAAATAATAGTATATTATTAACAGCTTAAACCTAAAAAATTTGATAATGAATTGAAAACAGTCCTTGGAAAAATAACAGCCACAATCATAAAACCATTACTAAAATTGAACTCATTATTAAATTTTTTCTCAGAAGAAATATTCAGATGTAGATGGTTTTATTGAGGTTTTTCAAATATCCTTATTCTACTAGTCCATTTTCACGCTGCTGATAAAGACATACCTGAGACTGAGCAATTTACAAAGGAAAAAGGTTTAACTGCATGTACAGTTCCATGTGGCTGGGGAAAAAGGTTTAACTGGACTTACTGACAGTTTCATGTGGGTGGGGAATCCTCACAATCACGGCAGAAGACAAGGAGAGCAAGTCACATATACATGGATGGCAGCTTCTGCAGGGAGACTTCCATTTTTAAAAATCAACAGATCTCATGAGACTTATTCACTATCATGAGAACAGTGTGGGAAAGACCTGCCCCCATATTCAATTACTTCCCACCGGATCCTTCCCACAACATGTGCAAATTCAAGATGAGATTTGGGTGGGGACACAGCCAAACTACATCAAATATGGATATGCCATATTTAAGGCATAAATATGAATTGCCATAATAACGCCAATCTCACACAAAATCTTTCAGAGATTAGAATAAAAGGAAAATGACACCCCCTCCCCCCACTTTTTTGAGGTCAGCATTAACTGAATACTAAAATCCGACACAAACATTACTAGAAAGGAAAGTTAGGGTCAGTGTTTCTCATGGATGGATATCAGATCGGTTTTTGTTGTTGTTGTTGTTTTGTTGTTGTTTGTTTGTTTTTTTTGAGACAGAGTCTCGCTCTCTCATCCAGGCTGGAGTGCAGTGGTGCAATCTCAGCTTACTGCAATCCCTGCCTCCCAGGTTCAAGCGATTCTCCTGCCTCAGCCTCCTGAGTAGCTGGGATTACTACCACTACGCCTGGCTAATTTTTTTGTATTTTTAGTAGAAACAGGGTTTCACTATGTTGGCCGGGCTGATTTTGAAATCCTGACCTCAGGTGATCCGCCCGCGTTGGCCTCTCAAAGTGCTAGGATTACAGGCGTGAGCCACCATGCCTGGCCTAGATATCAAATCTTAAACAAGTCCAGTGATACAAAACAAAAATATATCACAAAAATATTGGGTTTATTACAGGAATGTAAAGGTGTTTCGAAGTTCAGAACACAATCAAGATAATTCACTACATTAACAGAAAAAAGAAAAATTAAATGATTTTGATAAAGTCAGAAAAATAATTAAAATTCCAACATCCATGAATAATAATGATGATAATAGTAATGATAAGAAGAAAAACTCAGCAAACTAGGAAGAGAAGGAACGTCCTTTAACCTGAAAGGATGTAGCTACAAAAAATCTACAACGAACATCACAGTAAGTTATGAAATATCAAAATATTTTCTCCTAAGATCAGGAGTGAGATGAAGACATTAGCTTTGTAAGAAAGGCCCAAGTTAAAGCAATAAGGCAACAAAAAGAAAGAATAAAGACAATAAAGGAAGGAATATGCCTCTCATGATGTACAGACAAGGTGATTATATATGTAAATACAAATGAATTCACAAACCATTAGAATTAATAAATGCACTTAGCAATATATAATTAATACATATATTTACTTCACTTCTGGGAGTTAAATGTTACACATGGTCTCTGACTTTCCAGAATCCTGTCATACCCATTGATAGAAAGGAAGCCAGTTCCATGCCAACATCTTCCACTCTCAAGCCTGGCCTCAGAAGAAAGCACCACCAAGGTTTGGAAAGATCCTGGTTCCTCCCCTCCTTCACCAGCACATTCTTGATTGCCTTGGTAAAAGGAGCCTCCCGCTGACTTTCCTTGGGAAACTGCCAGGTGGTGGGTTTTGGGTTTTACGTACAAATCCATCCTAACACTTCCCATTCATGAGCCACCTGACTCTTTCCTCAATCTTAGGCCAAGGAGATTCTGGCATCTCCATCCTATTAATTCTAGCCCATTGCTATGTCCACGGTTCAAGTTGTTCTAACAAAATTTAAGACCTAGTTTCAGGCAGGTGTTCTAGCTTAATTTCACAAACATGCCAGGCTCATGAATCTTCACCAGGTTTATATCCTACACATGTGTCTTTCCAGAGCAAAATATTAAATCCCAAGCCATGGGTGAGTCCTTCCCATGTCAATAAGTTCATCTCTACTCATCATGCTCCGGTGTGCTCACCACCCAAGCCTAATATCCTCAGTATTCCCTTTCATACATCTTCTCCCACTTTCTACTGGCACATGTTAGTCTTGCCCTGCAATTCCTTTGGTCTATTTTGGCCACTTTTTTTTCTGAAACAGAGGTTGTATTTCCTTGCTCAGGCTGTGCTAAGGTCTGACCCTGTATATTGGCCTGAAGTCAATGAGATGTCAAGAGAGTGGAACTTGGGACCTAACATCACATTGCAAGTGACCTCATTTATATCAGGTTTTGTACAATTTCCAGGCAAGGAAAATCTAGTCTTCTTCATCAAGGGGAAGAAGTTTGCTTTTCCTGCCAGAACAACTTGGAGTTAATTTATAGGTATGAGATTTAGGCTAGTCTTCCCGATGTCTCCACGCCAGGTCTCAGCATCTACTATTTTCCCATCAGGGCCTTGACTTTGACATAGGAAACTTGTCAAAGCTATGCATTCAGCCTCCTTTGCAACTCAGCAACACTTATAATCAGATCATAAGTCTGAAATTTCAACAGAGCGTGCCTTCAGGCTGCAGATGACAATACTTTCCTTTAAAGCTGCCACAGAAATCTCTAATTGTACAGTATTCCTTAATCTGGCAGTTAATGACACTAGACTTACTGTTTTTTATATTTTTGCAGGATCTTCAGTACTGTCAAAAATACCCCATACCACAACTCTTAACATTATTCTTGCCCTTATACCAGTCTAGTGTGGTGCCCACTTGGTCTCTCATCTCCTTCCATTTCACCGGCACCTTGCCCAATTAAACAAATGTGAAAGCTTTAGTATTTATCATGTTCTCTATGCCAGAGGGGTTTTGCCATCACACTTATTCCAGCTTTTTATTGCCTTTAGACAGATAGGAAAACCACTCTCAAAACCCCATGCTGAGAATCTGCTTTCTGGAACCACTCCTTGTACAAATTGTTATAACCTAAGTTCCCTGGAAAACAGAACCAAAGGAAAAAGCAGTCAGCCGATGCTTTGTTTAGGTAGGAGGCACAATCCGGGAGTCTAGAATGAAAGGAAAAGAAAAACAGGGAAAACAAATATTAAGTTTTACACGTCGAAGTTGGCTACAGCCTCCAGGAAAGGGCAGCTCTTTTGTTCTCTCACACAGGATGTCTCCAGGCAGAATGCTGGCATTACTGTGCTGTGAAACAGTCAACAGTGAAGAAGAAAGGAAAATAGATCTACTGCCTCTCTCCATCTTCTTGTCTTTTATCAGTCAAATTTCACCACATAGAATGTTTACTTCACTGTGTTCCAGGATATGGGAGACTGTTGGGACAGCTAATCTCCCGGGGTGGCTCTTTATGAGTCCAGAAGTGATGGGAGAAGCCAGAGCCACTGGTTCCATTTAGGCCAGACTTGGAGGCCAGAACTGCAGTGACTTTCTCTGTGCTGGGGATAGTGGAAAATGTGAGAGCCTGGTCTTCTCTAGAAGTGGCTGAGACTGCAAGTATTGTTGATAGTCAGGGTGGCAACAGTTGGGGCTGTCCACCAAGCAAGTGGCCAAGTGCTTGGAAGGTGGGAGTAGCCAAGCAAATCTGGAGAAACGCAAAAACAGGAGGGATTAATACATTTACCATTTAGACAACTGTCTACTGAAAACCTCCACAGGAATAGAGATAGAATTGGCATGTCCAAAACTGAATCCACCATCTGTACCCAAACATATGCCTCCTTCTGTGTTCCTCATCTAAGTGACTACCACCATCACATACTCATTTACCAAGACACGATGTAAGTGTCATCTATCTCAACCCTCTATCTCCTGTATCTTCTATATCATCTTCATTTCCATATCTAACTTCTGTCTTCCTAATATTGCAATCCACTCCCTCTACAGTGCTACTCCTACCTTAATCCAGTGTGAATTTTTTGCAATAAACAATAAAACAATTACAACAGTCTCTTAACTGGTTTCATTTTCTTTGTTCTTACTTCCAGCTACTCCATTCTGCAAATGGAGACACCGTGGAAGTAGGGTAGGGATTAAGAACCCACACTTTGGGCGGAGTGCGGTGGCTCACGCCTGTAATCCCAGCACTTTGAGAGGCTGAGGCAGGCGGATCACGATGTCAGGAGATCGAGACCATTCCGGCTCACCCGTCTCTACTAAAAATACAAAAAAAAAAAAAATCAAAAAATTAAAATTAAAATACAAAAATTAGCCGGGCGTGGTGGCGGGTGTCTGTAGTCCCAGCTACTTGGGAGACTGAAGCAGGAGAATGGTGTGAACTCGGGAGGCGGAGCTTGCAGTGAGCTCAGATCTTGCCACTGCACTCCAGCCTGGGCGACAGAGCATTTGGAGTCAGACCACATTAAGTTTGGATCTAGCTCCTTTACTTTTTGTCTGGGTGAACTTGAGCAAGTTAACCTTTCTTTGCTTCAATTTCCTGTTGCCTTTAGGATTCTGTCATGGGCATCTTAAAAGGATCTCCAAAGGAAAGGAACATGAGCCATGACTACATCCAGTTGTGAGATGACCGAGGAGCAAAGAATTTTAGGGGAAAAGTCTGCTTTACATTGTTTTAACTTTGCTGTTTCCATGATGAGAAGATGTTAGTCCCAGCCTTGTCTTGTGAAAGTTTAAAGGAAACCAATCACACAGGCATTGTCTCTGCTGTAAAAAGTGCTGCACTTTCTCAGCCTTTTTCAGGTGATTAATATGATCCTCCACTTCTGAGAGACACGTTCTGTCTAGGGCCTAGACATTACCGACACAGACCATTGGGGGAAAAAATGACGAATTCAGGCAAATCTAAATGCTCGCATTAACCTCTGATGCTGTCATTTGTGCTCTAAGTGCCTGGCTCAGGAGGTGAACAAACAGCAAGAACAGATGAAGGGTACTTTCAAAATTGAAGTCACTTTAGACTGCATTTTATTTAAGATTTTTGTGGGAGAAAAGCCATTTTAAAAAGGCATATGTAGGAGCTGGGTAACTGCCTGGTCTTAACGAATGTGACAAAGAGAATGGCTGGTACCGAGACTGTGTTAGGGAATGGCATGATTTAGGATCAGACACTGACAAAGATGAAGGACTCCTAGATGTCGTGTAGACCAAAAGCTTCATTTTATAGAAGAAATTGGCCCTGAGAACAAGAAAGCCAACGGTTCCCAGTTTAGCCATTTCTATTTACCTTATGTATTAATTTCCTAAGTCTTCCATAACAAATGACTGCAACTGTGGTGGTTTAAGACCACGGAAACTTATTCGTGCAGTTCTGGAAGATAGAAGTCTGAAATCCAAGGTTAAGCAGGGCCACACGTTTTCTGGTCTTTAGGGAAGAACTCTGTTTTCAGCTTCTGGTGTTCCCAGGCCTTTCTTAACTTGTGGCTGCATCACTCCAGCCTCTGCCTTTATCGTCACATGGCCCTCTCTCCTGTCTATTTCTCTGTGTCCTCCACTAATCTTTTAAGAACACCAGTCACTGGATTTGGGGCTCACCCTAAATCCTGGATAACTTCATCTTAAAGCATATCTGCAAATACCCTATTTCCAATGAAATCACACTCTAAGGTTTCAGGTGGACATAAATTTGGGCGTACACTATTCAATCCTCTACAAACCCCATGGCTCCTCCTTAACGCAAAGGGGTCATTCCTGGGTCTAAGGGAGCAGGTATGGATTCTGCACCTCTCCCAATGCCTTAGACCATAATTTACGCATAGATGTTAAGAGTCATACTGCCTGAATTCAAAGCACGTTGACCCTCAATAAATAAATCCTTTCAAAGCTTCAGTTTTCTCAGTTACAAAATGGAGAAAATACAGCCATCCACATGGGAGCTTCATCAGGTTGCAGTGAGAACAAGGTGGGATAATCCACGTGGACCACTGAGCCCAGCATGTGACCCATGACTAGGGCTCAATAAATATCAGCTGCTACCAATCAAAGCCAGCACTAATGCTTTGGAAGAGTTTGCGTATCACACAAAATAAAATTCAATCATTCTCCAGGCTACGTGGGAAGCACTGAATGGCATCTAGGTAATTATTCCCACCCACCCATCATGGGAAAAGCCCTGACCTCCATACCAACACTTTCAGTGGGGCTTCCTTTGTAGGCTTCTACCTGAGCTGTCTGGCGATTGGCAATTTTTCAGATTTGAGCCAGATTCACATTTGGAGATTAAGCTCTAGTATCTAGACTAAGCAGAGATGAATATAATGGACAAAGGTGTCCAAGATAAACAACTCTAGAACCTGAGCTTGAAAAGCTGGTAGCTTTCAGGAAACGCTCCAAGTCTCTGAATTGAGTGACTGGGTCTTGCCTGAAATACTAGCCGGGAAGGAAGCTGGGGCTGGGACCAGGGAGACAGAGGAAGCTGAGGGTGGACCCCGACAGTGGCAGCTCGAAGTCCAGTTGCAACATCTTAAGGAAAAGCATGAGACTCTGGAAAGCAGAGGTAAGGTGAGGAGGTATCTACTGAATCATGCAGTGGGGGGCATACCTGCTCTAGTGGACACTGTGGGGCACTGCCTAGATCCCCCATTCACAACTGAAACATTCATTCCCCAAGCCCTTGGGGAATCAGCTCTCAGGGAATCTGCTTAAGCTAAGGAGAGCCACCCAACCCAAGTTCACACGGCCTCCCTGGAAGTAGCTCACATCCAATGTCTGGTCCATGGGGGAAAAGCATAAAGGCTTGGCCATAGGCAGGATAATCCTGAGGGCTCATCTCATCTCCAGAGCTCTTATAGCTTCAGATGAGGTTTCCGCTGTCACTGCATAATGAGCCTTAATTTTCCCCTCCCCTTGCAGGTGTCAATATTGAGAACAGCTCAATAAAACTCCTACATGCAAATTGCCATCTCATCATGTTTGCCAGAAAACCCATCCCAGACACCTACATTCACAAAACCCTGAAAGATGCTGTTCTATCAATCTCATTTTCCTGATGAGAAAATTGAGCCTCGGAGATCAAGCAATGTCCCCAGAGACATACAGCTGGTAAGTGGCAAAGTCGGATTTTCAGCTCAAGTATGTGCAGCCCCAAAGCCCATGGTCCTTTCACTGTAATCTCTGCCTTCATTGAGTCAGCCACTAATAATAAAGCAGAAATTAAACATTCTCAGGATGAGAAAATAGGAAGGCAACCACGGTGTTATATGGGTGAGATTCCCTTTATGCGCCCCCTGGCTTGCTTAAAGCCCTGTGATTATAGCTGTGGTTATTTTTCTTGTTATCTCATTCAGCGCCGGTTACTAAATGTTTGTTTTCTTTTATTAGCCCACTGTATGCTTAGGACCAGGCTTCAGTTTCCTAGTTGTGTTTGCCTAACCCCTTATAAGCTTGAGCCATCTGTTCCTCTCGAAGTGGACTGGACGACATATTTTTCCCCAGAGATTTCCCTACTTTGTATTTCATAAGGGAAGCCAAACTAGGTGATGCATTGTCCTTCTCCTCCTCTTCCTCCTCCTCCTCCTCCTCATCAGTAGGAAAACACTGAGAAGCAGCCTTAAGGAACAACATAGTGGCAATATCCAGGCCCTTGAATTTATGTCACGTGCTATCAGCAACGAATATATGATGTTTGGATTGAGAACTATGATCAAAGTGAAGCAGTGGAACTTTGCAGTTAATTGAACGGGATTTTTGAGCCAAAAACCCACAAATGTGTTTCAGCACACTCGAGCTACATAATCTTGGGTGAGGGCGAGTTGCTAAACTGCTATGTGCAATTTTCTCACCTGTCAAAAGGGGCTAATATTAGACTTACTATTTTGTGTGTGAGGATTTGCTGATCTATATATAAAGGTTTTAGCACAGTGTTATAAATATAGCAAATACATACTTAAAGTTATCTGTTAATGCATGGAAATTAGAGGTGAACGAAGTTGGGCCCTTCATTTACAAAACATTCTATGATGTTTAGAGCAATTCAACCAGGGATAAGCTGAGTTCCAGAGGAAGACAGGTGTAAGAGAGCTTCTGACATGAACATTGCCGACAGGTAAGATAATCACTAGCATCCATTCCTTGTGGATATTATTATATTCCCTCAAAGGCTCTGACATAGTTAGATTTCTTGAGGTCTCTTCTCAGAGAGACAAGAACTTCGTTGTTTAAAATGATCCAACGAGATCAGCTTAAAAACAGCACCTGTAGTTTTGTGGTATCCGAAACTCTGAATCTGAACAGATCATTTATCAGGAAAGTCTAGAAAGATGGTTCATTTTGAAGTTTAAGGAGAAATTATTGAATTGGCCTCTGATATGGGTGACTGGCTGCTTAATTCAACGGGACTGGCTGTGTAAACATATAACATGCTTTCAGAATGTTTGTCCAGGGTGGGATAAAAGGGTAACTAATAAAGGGTAATTAATCCATCAATTCCTGTCCCCCAGTGGTCAAATTTTTACCCTAAAAGTTGGCAGCTCCTTGCACTTCCAGGCTGCATATCTATGGGCACATTGTGACCTGGAGAGAGAAGTCCTGGGTCTGGACACATACAAAAAATGTATAAATAAATCCTGCAAATTATTAAGCAAACATCAAACAACACTGCAGAAAATTGGGCTAAATACTTGAATAGGCATTTCACAAAAGGAGACATTTAAATGTTCAGTAATCATAAGAAACAGTGTTCATCGTTGTTTGTCATCATGAAAATGAAAATTAAATCACAAAGAGAGATGACTATACAACCGTCAGAATGCCAAAATTCACAAGTTGGGGTGGATGGATGTAGGGCAACTGAAACTCTCCTATACTGGTGATGGTGAGTGTAAAATGGTAAAAGCTTTTTGGAAAACTGTTTGGCCTTATATTCTAAAGCTGAACATTACTGCCTATTCTATTACCCAGAAATTATATTTCTAAGTATGCATCCAAGAGAAATGCACATATAATTCACCAAAAAACACATACAACAGTGTTTGTGGGAGGATTACAGGAATTGTCCTAAACTAGGTTTCTCGACCACAGCGCTATTGACATATTGGACTGAATAATTTTTGTTGTGGGGGATTTCCTGTGCTTTATAGGATGACTGGCATCATTGCTGGCCTCTAGTCACTAGATTCCAGCAGCCTCCCCCAGTCATTACAACCAAACATGTTTCCAGACATTGCCACATATCCCCTGGGGGCAGAAAAATCACCCCCAGTTGAAAACCACTGTTCTAAATTGAAAAGAATCCAAAAAATCTATCAACAGTAGTATGAAAAAATAACGGGAAGCATGTTCGTTCATAATAATATTATAGAGCAGTGAAAATAAATACATTAACATTGTACTTCCCAACATGTACAAAAGAAGCCAAACACAGTAGGGCTCACACTACAACATTCTCACACATAAAGTTCAAAAGCAAGTACAACTGACTTCTGGCTGTAGGAGTCAGAATGGTAGCAAACTTTTGGGGGAGTGGTAGCTTGAAAGAGGCAAGGCATGAGAGAGGCTTCAAGGATGTCAATCATGTTCTTGATCATGGTATTATATTCAAAATACCAAGTGTAAAAGCTTTAGAGCAATAGATTTACAGTTTGTGAACTTTTCTGCATATATATTACATTTCAACCAAGTGTTTCCCCAAAACAAGGCTGGACATGGTGGCTCACGCCTGTAATCCCAGCACTTTGGGAGGCCACCACGGGCAGATCACTTGAGACCAGGAGTTCGAGACCAGCCTGGCCAAGATGGTGAAACCTCATCTCTACTAAAAATACAAAAATTAGCAGGGCGTGGTGGCATGTGCCTATAATCCCAGCTACTTGGGAGGCTGAGGCATCAGAATCGCTTGAACCTGGGAGGTGGAAGTTGTAGTGAGCCGAGATCTCGCCACTGCACTCCAGCCTGGGTAACAGAGAGACTCTGTCTCAAAAA
>NW_012103887.1:533477-562080 GCF_000951045.1 Mandrillus leucophaeus
AAAAAAAAAAAAAAATTTCCCCAAAACAGATGTTTTGTACACTTTTATTAGTTTTCTACTAGGAAGTTTTATATAGAGATAATCTCTGATACATTGCCAAAAATGGAAAGTTTACAGATACCTGTTTTATATGGAAATATGTTACTTTTTCCACTTTCCAAAATAGCGTCATGCTCCTTTCACTGAGTATGATCTCAGTCTCAGTCTCCTTTGCTCCTGATCAGCAGACAACCTAAACACACCATCACAGTGATCTCGGATATCATCCTCTTACTGTGGCCCCTCCCTAGAGTTTTCTCTTCTGAACAGTATCACAGGGCTTATATTTTTCAAGTTAAAATGTGTTTTTTGAGAATGTCACACACTGTTTGAGATCATTAGTACCTTCCTGGGTCTGCATTACTGCTCTAAAATAACCAATAAATTCTAGCTCCATTAAAGCTGGCAATGGTTCAGTTGCATTTGATATTCTAGGGCCCAACTTTGTATAATTCTGTGTACTTAGGACATAATCCCCATATTTTGACCTTTCTACATGTAGTTAGCTACATCGTGTATGATTTCAGTCCTGTTAGACTTGTCTTTTCAAAAACGTATTCTTCACAAAGCATTGTTCTTAAAAATTAAGAACTATTCAAGCTGTTCTTTGAGTTCTGAAAGTCCTCCGTAATATTTTGCTTTAGAGAAGCATCATATTCATTCATCAGGGTTCACTGAATTAGTTAAGAAAGAGTTCATTTATCAGTTAAAAGAGGAATGGAACACAAGGGGTATAAATTAGGATTACCTATAAGGGGGCGAGGGAGAGAGAAGGCAGTAAAATTGATGGGAAAGGTCACGTGGGAGTTTCAAGCCTTCTCCACAAATGTGTTGACATTGCTCTCATCGAAAGGTGGTGGCTATCTCTTCTCATCTTGAATCTGGGCTGATCTTAGTGACTAACTTGCATCAATAAAATGCAGTGTAAGTGACTTCCAAGGTTGTGTGACTTTCAGTGCCAGGACCAAAAAAGCCCTGCAGTTTCCTCCTGGTTCTCTTGAGATGCTTGCTAGGGAACACCAGCCACCATGGATGATGTCTGGCTGTGCGGAGAACACCAGGCTGAAGAGGCAGCAGTTCTGTTGACAGTCCCAGCTGAGTTCCATCCATCCTACAGGCAGCATCAGCTGTCAGCCATGTGAGAGCGCCATCTTGGATGGCCATCCCAGTCAAGCCCTCAAATGACTGTAGTCGACATCTGACTACAATTACACAAGAGACTTCAAGCAAGAACAGCCTCACCTAACTTTTCCAGAATTATTGACTTACAAAATCATAAGGAAAATAGAATAGTTATTTTAGGCTTCTACTTTGGGGGATAATTTGTTATCCAGTGATTCCAAGAACACAACAATCATGAGTTTCTTCTAACGACACTAGTTCAGCCTAGTTGGACTCAACAAGTCTATATTGAATTCTTACTATGTGTCATGCACTATGGCAGGATTGGAGATACCAAGATGGTAAAGTCACAGTCTCTTCCAGGTAGGATAGTGAGCCATGTCAGGAACAACTACAGCATCATGCCATAACAGGTGTAGTAAGAGAAACAGACCTGTACAAATGAGATGGTGATTAGCAATGTGCAGTGGCTTTGGAGTTGTTCAGCCCAGATTCAGATTCCAGCATTAATACTACTTAATGCTACGATCTTGCACATGTTACCTAATTGTCTGAGCCTAATATTTCCTTCCCCTGGGAAAGGGTTTCCTTGGTGTAACACTCACTCTTTCCCAAAACAGGAAAAGTCCCTTCATTTAATTGGCAAGTTTGGGACATAAGGAAGGTGTTTGCGCCAGCCTCTCCCTCTTTCCTTTTTCTTTGAGTTCTGACTGTTTGTAGGAGCCAGGAATTTCCACTACTGCCTGCCACATGGTGACAGAGGCCTTCCCCTTTTGATTTAGGGGTGGGAACTGCAGTGGACCAGCACGGTTTGTAAAGGCGAAAGTTGGTGTAACCATTATTAGAAGACCACAGGTTTATGCCGTATTATAAATAATAGCTTCACAAAACTGGTATGTGTTTCCCATAGACCCTTTTTTCCCCTCTCGATTAGTTTAATTAGTTCTCAGCTAGACAGGAGAGAAAATACTGTGTTCAGTATCCATCACGCTGGGCCAGAAATCTGAGAATGAGACTGAAATACCACATGGTGGGTCTTTACTTGAGGCCAGGATACAGGAATTTAGACTTCAGTAAGCACGTAGCTTTGACCTTGACAACCTAGAGAGGCTCCCTTGAGCTGCACGGCTCTTGCTTACAGCTCGGTATTTATTTAGCTTTCAGCTGACCTTACCAAGGTAGTAGCTTTAGGCTTCAGGCACAGCCATATGGGATTTTTCACCTTGGTGGTTCACATCAGCTTATGGCAACTTTGTCCACAGTGAGCTGCTGTCTCTATAGAGACAGAGCTGCAAGCACGAGAGCTTTGGAAAAACAGTACAAATGCCTCAGGAAAAACACCGTGTGCTGCGGGGTGTTGGTCGCCACAGCTTGACCTTCAACTAGAAGGTATGATTTTTCTAAGCAGTTGTAGCTGAGGTAAGGATTCCATTTTAGGATAAACAGAACCGTTCCATACTCAGCCTGTTAAGCACTGATGGGCAAAAAATCATAATCATTGTTTTTCAAATTTTGAGGCAGCTGCACTCCAGGTATGCTCAAGACACGAGGGAGAACTTGCCTTTAAATTATTCATGTCAAAGCTAGGTGAAAAGTGCAGGATCTGTTGCCCATGTTCTATCCTGTTTTCTGGACCAAGAAGCAAACTTGAATGATTTTGCTCATTGGATAGCCTTGAATATACGTAGTTTGTCCAAAGGCTAAAGTTTTAAAATACTTGAAGAGTTGCTGAATGAATTTCAAGGAGGTGTAGTCATCTTGGGGGCATTCAGGTACTTTCTATGCTAAAAGGGGGCTGTGAGTATTTTTTAAGAATGTCACACACCTTTTGAGATAATTAATACCTTCCTAGTTCTGCATTACTGTACTAAAATAACCGATAAATTCTGTCTCATTAAAGCAGGAATGGATAGCCTTGAATACATGTAGCTTGTCCAAAGGCTAAAGTTTTAAAATACTTGAAGAGTTGCTGAATGAATTTCAAGGAGGTGCAGTCATCTGAGGGGCATTCAGGTACTTTCTATGCTAAGAGGGACCTGTGAGTTTTAGAGAAAGAAAGGGACAGATTAAAGCAGTAAGTGAAAGCATTACAAAAACAGTGGATTGGTTGTAAAAAGAAAAGAGAAATGCCAGAGCTGTCTCCCACTCTTGCAAGAAAAGGCATAGCAGAAGCAAGTGCTACTTAGAGCTTGGGTTATTGAAGCAACACAGCAGAAAATTTGGTCCTTGTTATACTCCAGAACTTTGAAATCATCTACAGCAGCTGCTGAGCCATTGATTCTCCAGCGGAAATGAAAGACAGGGGACGGGGAAAAACCGTTGCACGGTGGGTGGGATTCACAGACTTAACTCCATAGAGAGAGGAGTGGCAGCAGCATGTGACAAGTGGCCGGAGACACCCCAATGAAGCCAGACCACTGAGCAGAGCCCACCCCTAGGTCAGCATTATGCTGAAAACCATGGGCCTCCAAAGGAAATGAAAATGAAGACCTAGGGAATAGGCAAAATAGTAATAAAAGCACTTCAGATAAGACCTGGTCACTTGGTGGTCACCCTGGCAAATTGCTCAACTTTGCATAAACGTAGCAATACCTCAAATGCTACTCTCGCTGAGAGAGAAAAATGGCATGCACGGGGGTCTCCCTGTCCCAGCCTCAGTCGTGGTAAATGCCTTGGACCAAAATTAAACACTTGATGGGTAATTTCTTCCAACTCAGTTTAAATTTACCAGTTCGGGCGCTAAACAACTGGGATGTATGAAAAAGGCAAAATGTGAAATTGTTTCCTCCATGTACCTTCTTTTCGTTAGAAACTGTTGAGCGTTTTCCCGGGTCTTTGACAACGCTGAGAATGGAGTTCTCAGAAAATAGTTTTGTCTGGATGAGCTCTTCTCCGAACTGGGGATTCTTGTTTCTAAATTTGGAGGTGTGCTGCAGAAGAGTGGGCTTTGGAGCTGCCTGCGCTTGCTCCTAAACCACTTGAAGCATCTGGGGCAAGTTCCTTAAATTCCAGGCTTCAATATTTTGTTTCATTGAAAATGAGAATAACACTATATAAAGAGTTAATGTAATTGTAATTATAGTTCAATAGCATAAGACATAGAAAAATGTCTAGAACAGAATTAGTGACTAGATATTACTAGTATTGCTGGATTTTTGTCCTCTTTAATAAGTAGGTACATCGAAGAACTGATGTAAAACTAATGTAGTTTCTGAGGCTTTAAAGGATTGAGTTCAGTAAGAGACAAGTCATTTTGCAGCTGCTGAGGCTGTCCCGACCTTGCCTGAAGTCCCTCTAGCTGAGGCAGAGCAGAATAAGTGGTTGGGGAAAAGGGACTTTTGGCTTTTATTTTCTTGGCTTTTCACTTATCAGGGTAAGGGCAAGGAATCTATCAGCTTTAATTATGCCCTGCAAATGTGCTAATGGAAGGGAAGTTATATCCATATGTAAGACATCCCTTTGTTGACATTTTGTCATTAAAGTGTGATAATACTGTCATCCAGTCTTACTGTAGAACTTTGAAAGTCTGTTTGAAGACATGGCTGGGCATGGTTTGGAATAGCAAATAGAGCAGGGAATAGCATACAGAATAGGGAATGGATTTTCTGCCTTAGAATGTGGGTTTAGAGTTAATTTGATTAACGATTTGTTCTGGTTCATTTCAAACTCCTTGGAAGTTAAATAATAAACTGTCCACTCATGATCCTAGGAGGATGCACAAAGGGACAGTGCTGAGAACACAACTGTCCTAAAAAGCCACTGATTTTCTTCCTGGAGGTGGTCATTCATACACTGAGTTTCTAAGTTTTGTGGGTTTAGAAAATAAAAAACTAGAGAGGTTAGTGAACGAATGCTTCTTCTCTGCTCTTGGTGCCTCCCTTCTTGTGAAGGGAGCTCCGCAGTGGGTCACCTCTGGCCTCTCACTCACCAACCAAGGGTGGTGAGCATGGGATAAAAAACTGGGAATGTGCCATCCAGACACATACTTATCTATTTCTCTTTGGAATGGGGTTGCCCGAAGAGCCATTTCTGCTCAATTTTCTGCCAGAAAGTGAAGGAGACCACTCTGGCGATCCCCCACTGCCTGTGACTGAGTAAGAAAATCTGGGCCGGGAGCAGTGGCTCACACCTGTAATGCCAACATTTTGGGAGTCCGAGGAGGGCTGATCACCTGAGGTCAGGAGTTCGAGACCAGCCTGGCCAACATAGTGAAACCCCGTCTCTACTAAAAATACAAAATTACCCAGGTGTGGTGATAGGCGCTTGTAATCCCAGCGACTCAGGAGGCTGAGGCTGGAGAATCGCTTGAACCCAGGAGGCAGAGGTTGCAGTGAGTGGAGATCACGCCATTGCACTCCAGCCCGGGCGACCAGTGTAAAATTCCCTCTCAAAAAAGAAAAGAAGTCAGCTGGGGTCCCAGCCATGACACCACATTACAGACAGGACTCAGGGGACTGGGGCAGGGAGTAAAAACTGAAAGACAGGAAAGCTATGTTCCAGCCAGCTCCTGAGAAACTTTCCTGAGAGCCACACTTAACAAATTGCATGCCATGTCATTGACAACCCCTAGACACAAAGATAGCTGAAAGTGTAGTCATTATGCTGAACACAGTGACACCCCAAATAAACTTGGGCTCCTAAAGGAGACTGTGGGAAAATAAATGTTGCATAAGCAACCATAAGTCTCTGCCAGGGAGCCCTTAGCGGAGCCCGAGGGAGGTTTTGAGAGGCTTTTGTTTTCCTCCTAAAGAAGAAAAGTTGCAGCCTGAAGAGAGGCCCTTGTCCTTTTCTCTCCTAGCTTTGAAGGTGGGTTGACACCAAGAGGTGGAACGACCATCTTGCAACCCAAGGGAATGAGCATGGGGAGGAAGGATAAATGCCAAATGAGTCACAGAGGTTTCTGGTCTTGCCATCGTTGAGCCATTGAGCCAACACTAACAGCTAATTGCTTTCAATGATCTTATTGTGTGAAAAACTTCTATGCGTTAGATCACTGGTGTATTAGTCCATTCTTGCATTGCTACAAAGAACTACCCAAGACTGGGTAATTTATAGAGAAAAGAGGTTTAATTGGCTCACAGTTCTGCAGGCTGTACAGGAAGCATGGCTGAGGAGGCATGCGGAAGGCCAAGGGGAAGGAGATTCATCCTCCAGGGCTGGAGCAGGAGGAAGAGAGCGAAGCGGGAGGAGCTACACACTTTTAAACAAGCAGATCTCATGAGAACTCACTCACTATTATGAGCACAGCAAGAGAGAAATCCATCACCCCCTACCAGGCCCCTCCTCCGATACTGGGGATTACAATTAGACACAAGATCTGGGTGAGGACACAAATCCAAACCATATCAACTGGAGTCACATGTTTTGCTGCCCTACAGGCAAATATATTCATAACTGATATAAATCTTAAATATCAGTCATTTGGTTTGGTTTTAGCTTCCTTTTTCTGTGTGTGTGTGCTTGTGTGTGTGTGTGTATGTGTGTTGTTGGAATGTGGTGAAGGAATTAGAACCTGTCATTTTTCTCACAGAAAAGATAGGACGTTTGTGAGATAACGTCAATATAAAAGTTTTCCAAAGGATCAGAAAGATTTCTAGAATTCACTTAATCCATTTCCATATCTATATTGTCCGTATTTTCTAAAGAAAATAGCCTCTTCAGACATACTTCCCATCACTTCAAAGCTCATATACATGACCAGAGATTTTTCGTATTTAATTAGCGTCTTGCTGAATTATAAGTCATTTCCCCTTTGTCCTGGCCTCACTGAATAGGGTGAACAGATGTTCTACTTCCCTTGACAAAATCTGCTCACTCCTCAATGGCTGTAATTAAGTGCCTCTTCAGTCTTCTCGTCTGGACAAATTAATTCAATTTCTTGAAATCTGGACCCTAGCGGACTAACACTTCCACCTTTTTGGTCACCACTGTTATACCTCTCTGGACTCATTTCAAGTCCAGTATATCTTACTTCTATAACTTGTCAGATGCCAGGAAGAAATATAAAAATAAAGGCCCAGGTTTGGAAGTGGGTCATCTCAATCTCCTTTCCTGATATTCTAGCCTTGAAAATATTCCTCACCATCAGCGTTGCTGATAAGGTTAGATATGTCTTATTGGTTTGAGGAAGTTCTAGCTATATACTGAAGTCATCTGGAGAACTTTTAGAGAATATTCATGCCTGCGTCCCATTCACAACAATTTTGATTTCACTGGCCTAGAGCAGGGTCTCAGCATTGTTGTTCCATGAAAGTTTTCCAAATGCAGCTAATGCACAGCCAGGTTTGAGAACCAGAGAGCTATTTCCTCTGGCTATTCTTTACATTTCATTATCTCCTGTCTCCATTTTGTTTCTACTCCATAAATCCTCTCACAAGCTCTTAGGAACTTGCTCTCCATGTTTGATATATACAAAACACAATTGTTTTCTCCTCCACACCAAACCTACCTGGTCCTGTATTCTCTTGTCTTTAATTAATTCCATTGTCTTTATTAGTGGTACCAATAATTACCTGGAAACCCCAAGAATCATCTTCAACCTTCATTTGTGATCTCCTCCCATATGTTGGACACCAAGTCTCTTTAATTCTACTTCTAGATAATCTCTTGAAATTTCCCTCCACCGCTTATGCCTTAGTCCAAACTCTTAACTCAAAATTAACATATATAATAGTCTCTAATTTGTCTGTAATCCATTTCCACAGATGCTAGAATTATCTTCATAAAATAAAAATTTGATTACATTACAACCCAAAATAAAATACTTCAAATGCTCTTTATCTCTTGTAGTACATCATTCATTCATTCAGGAATTTTTGTAATTTAGCCTCCTCCTATCTTTTTATTTTCACCTTCTGCCCCTCTCCCAGGGGCACTGAAATTATTGGAGTTTTCTGAACAAATTCATGTCTCCTATCTTAGCACATTATTATTCCATTGCCAGGAATGTCATTAACTTACGTCTATCTAACAAACCCCTCCTTATCTTTTATGGATGATAAGCTCTCTCAGGGCCATCTCTTCTTTACTGTACTTACAGCACTCTGCATAATATTTGGAACACAGTAGGTACCCACTAAATATTTACTATGTGAAATCTTTTCTGTCTGCCTGCATCCCATTTCAAGCAGAGTTAGATCTAATAGCTATGGTCTCATAGCAACATGTACATACAGCTATAATATAATCGTGTTCATCCCATTAGATTGTAATTACTTATTTGTCTGAATCCCCTACTGAACGATGAGCTCTTTGATGGAAGAGGATGTGTTATGTTTGCTTTTGTATTTCTACCATTCAGCAGTGTCTACTATATTGCAGATACTGCTGATTTTTTGCAAATTGATTAATACATTCATAGAAGTGATGAGATGGGTAAATTGAATTGAGAACTTAAAAACTGAAGATTGTGCAACTTTCAAAAAGTGAACAGATACCCAGACATCAAACTATCTTTCTAATGTATGTATCATAAGGTTTGAGTATATATATATTAGAAAGATGAAAATTGTTTACAAAAAGAAAATTACAAGATAAATTTTCATTTACATATAATGGGTGTGAAAATATATTTCTGGTGTTCTAACAATATGTAACATCAATCTCTTTTTGTCTCTTATTTAGGAAGAGAAATAAATAGTTTTATGACTCAATTTTGATGTAGCTCTGTGAAGAAGTTTAGCAAATAGTTTCTGGAGTCAGAATTCCTGGGTTTGAATTCTAACTCTACCACTTACCATCTTGGGAAAATCATTTAATCTGAGCTTTAGTTTACTCATTTGTAAATTTAGAGTTATTATAAAGGTTAAGTAAGATTATGCACATAAAACATTTAGAACAGGGCCAGATAGAATTAGAACTTGAGTCTCTGATTCATAACAGCAACAGTCTATTTCTATAAATCATAAATTACTTTGTCTGCCACATGAAACACATGTGACATATTGTTGGTATTAAGAAACGGCCTCAGTTTGGGGGATCAAATTTATTTTCCAATAGAATTTACAGATTTTATAAGAAATACACAAGTGGTTTATCTACCTGAAATTTGTAAACAGGGTAATTGATCTAGTTATAACTATGTTGTTGGGACTCTGTATTTGTACATCACCACTGATATCAGTGTGCTGGCAGAGATTCGAATTTTCTGTTCTGTCTCCTGATGAGCCCCTGACTGACAGAACATTTGAATGCTGTGTTTATATGGACCCAGTGATCATATGGATCACTGGATTTGTTTCATTTTTATCATAAATAAATGAAAGAAAAGGGATCGTAGAACGTTAGGATCCTAGAAATCTAGAAGCCGTCTAGAACATTCTGTAAAATGTTCTCTTCATTTTACAGAAGAGAACATTGAGAATTTGAAAGGTTAGATAATTTCATCAGATCACGTGACTGGGAAGACAAGGTTGCAACGAGTCTCTGGCTGGACTAAAAGGAATTCACATAAACAGAGGAATTAACTAGACAAAGTGAAATTTAATTTGTCAGTGTTGCTGACGAGAAGGGGCTGCTTCTTAAAGCTTTGTGAGAAACCCCTCAGTCGCCTTCCTAAAGAGAAAAGCATTCCATTAGTATAAGTAAAGGAAGATAAGATGTATCTTGTAAACTATAGAAGGTTTGTCACGAGAACATTTTGTAATGATCAAAGTTTCAGGTGATTAACAAGAAGTACTAGATAAAGTGAACAGAAAAATTAAGAATCAGTACATACATGATCCCAGACTTGCTGTGGGATGGAGGTGGTCTGATTCACCTCCACAGGATGGGAGCTTTCTGCTCTGTCTTATGGCCAGGTGTATTTATGTGGTGGAGGCAAAGACATTCCAGGACCACAGGGAGGTAGCTCCTTTAAAGCACACGCTCCACTCTATTTTACCGCCTTACTCACCAAGTGAGTTTTTGATAGTTATTTTATTCTCCAAGAAAGACTTTCACTCTTTGAATAGCAGTATGTGATGAACTCACATAAGTATTTCTTTCCTTTTCTTTTCTCTTTTTCTTTTCTTTCATTTTTCTTTTGAGACAAGGTCTTGCTCTGTCACTCAGGCTGGAGTACAGTGGCCCAGTCACAGCTCACTGTAGCCTCAACCTCTTAGGCTCAAGTGATCCTCCCACTTCTCCATCTTCCGAGTAGCTGGGACCACAGGCTTGCACCACCACACTTGGCTAATTTATTTTTTTTTAGAGATGGGGTCTTACTGTGTTGCCCAGGCTGATGTCAAATTCCAGGACTCAAGCGATCCTCCCACCTTGGCCTCCCAAAGTGTTGAGATTACAGGCATGAGCGACTGCACCCAGCAATATTTGTTTTCCCTTACCAGTTACATGTCTGGGATGGAGTCATACATTATTGCAGTGGATGCTACGGCATGCTACCAAGACCTGCCCTCCACAGCAAAACCAAAGCAGTCATTCTCCCAGTTGCCAGGAATGTTGACAGCTGGCATCTCCCAGCTAAGTCATTCTTTGGGATTTTCTTTTATCGGAAGACAGTCTCCCTGCCCACTTCTTTTCTGGGAAACGTACAGCTAAAAGGAGAATATAAGGGCTTAGCCCCCACACATAAAGGAGCATCCTTGCTCCAGAGCTTCCTGTAACACCAGCTAAAGACCTTTTTTGGTGACTTCATTACATTCAAACTTTTTTTCTTCCCACTCTTACTTTCTTCACTCCTCCGCAAATGTGTTGAGAGAACTCTTCAATAAATTTCTTACACACAAGTCTCTATTTCAGAGTCTGCTTCCTAGGAAGCCTGAGGCAAATATACAAATCAGTTTCCAATAGGTTTACAGGGATTTAGAACCAATGGCGTGATCATCTCTGCAAATACTGTTTCTGAACCTATCAAAGTGAAGATCAGACCCTTAAAAGGTGGTGACTTTATCAAGTTGCAATAGATATTTATTGTATGAGACTCCCAGATATTTATTGTTTGAAGTTCTCTCCTGCCATTCACCTTTTTCCATTACTAGTACTCTAGCTTTTGTTTTGAGATCCACTACTATATCAGTGGGTGGGGCTGACCACCTGCAGTTCCAGGACCAGGTGTAAGAAACAGAGCTGAAACAATTATTATATTCTATTATTTGCAAGATGATTACTTCAAGGATAAACATCTTAGCCAAATTGGACCAATGGTATTCAGACCAAGAACTTTCCTTCACTCACTTCGTAAAAGAGAAGTCCTTCTTTCCACTGCTGTTAAGCATGTAAGAATGCAGATTTTGGAAGCCATGCCACTTCCATGCAAAGCTTGAGACTAAAACCAACATAATGGAGACCAGATGAGAGAGAGAAAAGATCACATTCAGAGATGGCTCTATTTACGTGCCTGAATCAAACTGTACAGATGAATCTTACCCTTAGCTTTCCAGTTATGAAAGTCAATGAATTATTTTTGTTTAAGCTAGTTTGAGTGAGATTATTCTGTCACTTGTACTAAAGAGCCCCACTGATAGAGACGTGATAGATATTCTATGAGGTTTCGCTAGAAAGAGACAAGGAGTATTTTAGTTTACTATCTTTTCAATTTAACGTAAATCAGCTGAGCCACTTACAGACTGATCAGTCAATTGAAATATGATACATGATGTTTTGAGGTTTCATTTTACTTTCCCCAAGTAAGATAGACCAAAATTTAATGTATAATGATTTAGTTAAATGATGATAAATGCTTTCATTTCAATAACTGTGAAGACATTATGAAAAGTGAACATTTTTGATAATTGGAAAGACTCAGCCCATTCCAAATGTCTGATTAACTCATCATCTACACCAGAGACTGAAAATGCATATGTCTACAAACGCCAGGAAGATATCATAAAAGAATGGAGTATGTCTGGTATCAAATAATAATAAGTGGATAGAGACTAGGGCAAACTGGAGATGAGATAGCCTATTAGAATCATCTGGAAATAAAAGCCCAACATTGCCCAATATTTCAAATGTTTTCCAGAGAAGACAAACCCATATTTTAGGTAAAATTCTCTCGATTTTTAAATGTTGGTAAGAGAAAGTGAAAAATGGCTCTGCTGACAACCAGACAACAATGTTCCCAAAAGATCACAAATAATGCTCAAAACAACACATAGATAAGGTCACTCCATAGCCATGTTTAGAGAAAGACATACATAAGGCCACCCTGTGACACAAACAAGACTCAATATCCCCCTCTTCTGACTAACATCACCAGTGTGAGTGGCTACTGCTTCCGTAACAATACGTCGAAACCCACTTTAATACTCTCACTTCTTAGATAAAACTCATTATGACACCCAATCTCTGCATTGACCTACCTTCTTAGTGTAAGTAAAGGAAGATACAACGTATCTTGGAAAGTATAGAAGGTTTGTCCTAAAAACATTTTGTAAATATAGAAGTTTGGGATGATTAACAAGAAATACTAGGTAAAGTGAGTAGAAAAATTACGAATCAGTACCTATGTGATCCCAGACTTGCTATGGGAAGGAGGTGGTCTGATTCACCTCCTACTTTCTTAGCACTCTGAAATCTAATACAAGTCTCCCTGTCCTAATCCCTCCTCAGATCATCTAACATAAGCCCCAACGCTAAAAGACCCCTTTAACAACTCCCTCCTGAAATGCTCCTGGGGTTTCCCCAAAGTGAGACCACTCTTTCTGGAACAATATAAATAAAACTTTTTTTTTTTTTCACTTCAGATGTGTTCCTGGCAGTCTCTGATCCATTCGTTTGACAAGTAATTTAAAAAATTTTTTAAAACCACTGACCTCTGAGCTAGATCTAGGCTATGAACATCTACCTTTTCATCTCAGTTAAGGTGTGATGGTTAATTTTATGTATCAACTTGACTGGGCCATGAGGTGGCCAGATATTTGGTTGAACTTTATTCTGGGTGTGTCTGTGAGGCTGTTTCTGCATGCAGTGAACATTTACAGTGGACCGAGTAAAGCAGACAGCCCTCCCTTACATGAATGGGCCTCATCCAGTTAGTTGAAGGTTTGAATAGAACGACAAAGTTGAGTATGGGGGAACTCCTTCTGACTAACTGCCTTCAAACTGGGACACTGGTTTCCTCCTGTTTTTAGACTTGAACTAAAACATTGGCTCTTCCTGGGTTTTGAGACTGTTGGGTTTCAGACGGAACTATGTCATTGGCTCTCTTGGCCCCCCAGCTTAATTGTGTGAGCCAATTTTCTACAATAAATCTCAGTCTTTTTCTCTCTCTCTCTCTCTCTCTGTCTGTCTCTCTCTCTCTTTCTACGTATATATATATATGTATATATGTATCTATAATTTAAAATATTTTAATTTAATATGTTCATCAAATTTTAAAATATTCATATATATTTACATACTTCTGACATATATGACATCTATATGTCTACATTTATCTCTCTATAGCTATATCTCCCTATATGTCTATGTCCTATCTGTTCTGTTTCTCTAGAGAACTATGGCTAACACAGAAGCGAAAGGGTGATGTAACATCAATGAGCAGATTTTCCCATTTTCTTACATCATTTTGTGTTTTCTTTCTCAGTAGATTAAAGAGGGGTGGAAAATTACAAAATCCAGTGCATGCCACTTAAGGTAAAGGTTGTGATTATTTTTATTTGTGCCAGGAGGAAGGACTTTGTTCTCCTTGATTTGAGCAAATCCATTATCAGACTTTTCAATTTCAGGGATTCCAAATTTAGGTCCACTTGGGGCTTGGATGACTGCTATGTCTGAGAGGGCTTCTTTCTTTGCAGTTTCTTAAAATGCAAGAACAGAAATCAGGAAACATTAGAGAGCCTAACAAAATGATTCAGATATTTATATAGGTAACTAAGATGCTGTTGCTTTTCTTGACTAGAATTTCATTATAGCTTCATTAGGCAAAGAGACTCTATTCCTAATAGCGCATCTGATCATCAGAAATGCAATTAGCAAATCAAAAAATGTATGAAAGACAAATAAATGGCTTCCCAGGCTGAGAAGAGCCAAACAGATTTAACTGTGGGTGATTTTGGAGGCCTGGATAGTGACTTCCCTGAATCCCTAAGCCTAACTTTTCTCTGATTTACCAGAAGTGAGAAACAAATGCATACCCAGACAGCTCCTCTGAACAGCAGGCACCCAAGCCTAAACCCAGATGGTTCGTCACTATGAATGACTGTTCTCATGCTTGTTCAGTAAAAAGACAGAACAAGAGGCTCATGATATGATCAGCTGCACATCAACTCAGACATGCTTCTACATAGGATAACAGGAAGGTGAGGGAGTTGTCCTTCTGACTCTTCCATCTATGGTTGCCAGTGTGCACTAAGGGATGCTTGCTAGAATGGAGCCAAGCTAAAGTAGAGTGTGTCTTGCTGGAGACAGGTCCTAGTCTGCCCTGAGGGTCTTTTAGCTAAGAGCACTACTGCCCCTCCTTGGCCTTATCTATCCTTTTGACCATCATTCTTGCCTCTCAATTGCCATTTAGACCCCAGACACAGTCACATTCTTCTGCCTCCTCAACTTGTCTAGGCATCGTACTCTCTACCTCTAAACTTCACATTTGCCTCCTGCACTACACACTGCCTTCTCCATCAATTCAGTTACTGCTTCCCAAAATAAGAATATTTGACCTTCTTCTCTTTTCCACAACTTCTGATTTTGCTTGGCAACCAGCCACGGTTTGTTAGAATTTGGTCACGAACAGGTATTGACACAAAAATTCAACTTCAGGGAACTAAAAATGTTTTAGATGGCAAGGAATCTAGAAGTTGAGAATCAGTCCAGAGCTGATGAAACTGCTCAAGGAAGTCATCTGGAACCAGATTCCTTCTAGTTGCTTCTCCTCCCTCATCCTTGGCAAGTGGCTTCTGTTTTAATGATCCCCAGGATGACTACTCTGCATCCACACAAATTTTAATTCCAGAACAGAAAAAAGAAGGGAAAGAAGAGAGAAAGGATGAAGGACAGGTAAATGAAGCAAATGCTACCTGGCTACCTGGCTGCACGTACTAATAATGCACTTATCCTGCTCCTTTGCAAGCATTATTTAGTATTTAATTAGGAGCAATACTAACCCCTACTCAGAAAGGAGAACAATGGAAGTCACACAGGAGAGACAGTGCCAAAGTCAACACCAAACATTGCCAGGCAGGAAAACTCAGGACTCCTGTGCTCTGTCAGAGGTGCTGTTCTCGGGTACCCATTCTGGCATCCTCCCGTCCTGCTTCTGGAGAGATTCTTCCTTGTCTGTTTTCATCCATGGCCTCATATGAAATGGGTGTCATAGAAGATCACTTCCTTTGAAGCCACAGATATTTTTGAGCCATTTCCTATTGGTCTTAATTTGAGGTAAGGAATAACCTTAGAAGTTTAGCAATGACAGGCTCTTATTAGCCTCTGGCAATACAATTCCCTCAAAAGGTTACAGAATTTCCAGTGTTGGAATAATTTCTCAATTAATTCCATATACAAGTAACCACAGACAAAGATTTCACTTAAACATGGTATTTAGCTGGAAAATTCCTTTCCTTTATCTTCTTCTGATATGGTTTGGCTGTGTCTTCACCCACATGTCATCTTATATTGTAGCTCCCATAATCCCCACGTGTTGTGGGAGGGACCCGGTGGGAGGTAATTGAATCATGGGGGCAGGTTTTCCCTTGTTGTTCTCATGATAGTGAATAAGTCTCATGAGATCTGATGGTTTTATAAAGGGGAGTTCCCCTGCACATGCTCTCTTTCCTGCCGCCATTTAAGATGTGACTTTGCTTCTCCTTTGCCTTCTGCCATGATTGTGAGGCCTTCCCAGCCATGTAGAAGTGTGTGAGTCCATTAAATCTCCTTTTCTTTATAAATTACCCAGTCCTGGGTATGTCTTTATTAGAAACATGAAACAAACTAATACACCTACTGATCTCTGGGCTTTTCCCAGTCCTCTATTCCATAGCTTAATGGCCAATGCCTTGAGGTCATTCAAAATAATGATGGCGAGATAGCAAGTGTAATGCCAATGTGCATTTGTCTGAAGAAATCCTCAGAGCCTGGATGGAAAAGTCTTAAGTTACCAATCTATGAAGGCTGCAGACTTCCTGTCACTGTCCCTGCCTGCTCAGTTTAGTAGGAATAAATTTCTTTTTAAAACTCAGCAGTATTGACAAACATAGGATTGTCAGTGAATTTAGAATGCAAGCCACAGGTAAGGCATTGATCTCTCATTTCCACTTGCAGACTGGCTAACTTGGATCTAAGTACAGACCACTCCTTCAGAAAAAACAAATCTATAGCCATATGCCAGGGTTCTGAATTTTTTCCACTCTTTATCCTAATAGCAAAGCTGCCACGGCACATGGTCTGTATCCCAAAGAACAGCGGGTGACAATCTGACCAAATGTTCGGCCACCACGTAAGAAGAGTCACCAGATTTGCAGCCTGAAATACCTGAGACCTCACTATCCAAAGCCCTGCCTCTTCCACTCAGCCAATTCCACATTTTAGAATCTTACTTGCTGTATCCCCTTTCAGGTAGAAAGTCTATTTCAGGTATAATGTATTCAGCTGCAGCTACTAAGTAAATCTGCCGGAATACAGTCCCCTGTAACCCAGCTCACAGAAATGGTGTTCGAATGCAGGTTTGCCACTGATAATGCTGTCGTTTCTTACACTCCAATCATGACACCCTCCATGAAGAATAGCTTAGGTACGTGATCTAATGTATTCCTCACAATATTGATATGGGATACGAATATGATAATATATGGGTACATGATATGATAACATAAGATATGGGTATATTATCATCCCCATTTTACTGATGAGTAAACTGAGGCTCAGAGCCTAGGTACTTTGCTCAGGTTCTCACATCTGCTAAGTTGTGGAGCTGAGATTTGAACCTAGATCTGAGTGACACAGAAGTTGGTCCTTTGTATTATTTAATCACTTGAATCATTTAATCTATTATTGAGGTAAAAGTGCACCACAGAGGACCAAAAGGAGAACTACAGTACAAGTCCGGGTGCCTGTAGCCATGGCACGGCTGTGGCGTAGTGGTTCCAATGTGGCAACCAGAGGTGTCCTTCTGGTTGTCTTGGTATGGAGCCACAGCTCCAGCACTGAGTCAGTCACATGCAGAGGCCACCAAGGAACATGTGATATTTCAGATCTGAGTCGATGGTTTAACATGTAAACATTATCAGAAAACAATGAGTCACGCTCTCCCAAGCCATATGCTTCATCTCAGAGCCAAGGCTGTGTCATCACTGCCAAATGCTCCTTCAGGCCACTAAATCACCACAGTAAGATCAGAGCTTCAGGACCTAAGTAGTGCCTGGGGATCTGAAAGAGACGACTGACTAAGGTGGTTGTTGGGATTCTTACAGGTAAGTCCAATGGGATTTTTCACTTGTATCACCCTGGGGTGCCCTTGGTGGAGGCTGAGAGACCAGGTCCTCTAAAATTGTGACACCTGCTCTCTTTGGAAATGAGGCACTCTCTCGGTTTAAATATTTTGTTCCTGTTTTCCCCCTACAATTCCCTTCAGTTAAAAGATGATGTATGACATTCATTGGATAAATGAAGTTGATGCATTGTGAGCATTTCATGACCTCTGACACCCTGAGGGGTCCAAGCTGGGCTGGAAGTCTGCAGGGAGGCATTCCTTTATTCAGGGCTGAGCCATGTTGGTCGCAAGGGCCCTGGAACCGAGTGTGTTGAAGACACAGACACCTGAGCGGCCCTAGCCCTGCAGACACCTGGACTTGCTGGTGTATCTTTCAGAGGAGGAGCTAGGCAGGGTTGCTTCCTTCCAGATGAAGTAAAAGCATGAAAAAGAAGAAAGGGAAATGTCTACTTCTGGACACTAGTGATAAAATTGGTTTGAGGGTATTGCTACTCGGAAATACCAAGACATCCAGGCACCTGCTCTCAGCTGCTGTGCCCCGTGTCTTCTGTGTTTTGCAGACAGAGCAGCAGCTTTATCTGAATCTAGCCATGTCAAGTGATTAGATCATATATTTAGTTTTTGTCTCATCAATTGATGATACACTTGAAGAAGGCAAAGAGGGGTGTGTGTGTGTGCGTGTGTGTGTGTGCATGTGTGTGCGCGTGCACGTACATGGTGTGTTTATTTCCTACAGTCTCTAGGACAGCAACAGCGGCTTTGCCATTTCATTTGTTGAAGTGCCCTGAAATATGATATATGGAAAAGTGGAAGAGATCCATAATAATATTTCACTTTTGAGGTGATTTATGCGTTACAACACTAGATTGCAGAGTGGGCTAGAATTAGAAATGGATAGATTTTTGGGTAAAATACATATCTTGAACAGAGTTTTTATGCTGTATATATACACAAAGAGATATCTACAGAAAAAGACAGATAATAGATGCAAATAGATAAAATTATGTATTAGTAACATTTACCACAAGTATGTTTATCTATTTCACACACAAAAATGAAGGCAATCACAGAAAATAGGAGAGACGTTAAGAAAATACAGTATCATCTAAAAGCTGTCCCCTTTGTTGAAGGAAGTGGAAAAGTACGGCTCCTTTTTCTTCACAGTGTGCCCTTGAGGAATGACAATGAATTTCTCCTTGTCTTCCTCTATTTGATACAATGCACTGCCTTCATTCTCTGTGATACGGATTTTATATTCATAGGATTCATAGAATCTTCAATTTCAATGCTGTTATCTTTTCACCTTGTAGAGCTAATACGAATTAATACTATATCCCAGGTATAACTGGACCTCTCTCTATACCTTCTTCCCTAAAGAGGCGTGTGTCCTTTATGAATATTTAAAGGATTGAATCATATTTTTTAATACTTAAGAAGATCTTGTCTCAGAGTATTCATTTATGAATCTTTTGGAAAATGAATGATTAGTTATTGACTTATTACTTAAATATGGATTTGTATGTACTGGGTTTATTTGTAAATCTTTCAGATATGTAACATAGTCCTGCAAGTTGAAATCCCAGTAGTGATTTTACAAGATCAGGATGACCACAAAAAGTCACCAAGAGTGAAAGATGACTCCAAGCAATAATGTATGTAGACATGTACATATTTCCAAAGTCTTATTTCACCTATTCCTTAATACCAGTGCAACAAGGAGAGGTGGTTAATGCCCCTTTCATAGTCAGTTAATTCTGCAGGACCATGCTATAGGTTAAATAATTAGAAAATGCCTTTAACTAGAGTCCAGTGACAAAGTTCCCACTGGCGTGAGGTTACCACTGGCTTTGAGCTCTTTGAGCTCAGAGGGTATGCCTGCCAATGTTCTTATTTCTTTTCTTTCTTTTTTTTTTTTTTGAGATGGGTTTTTCTCTGTTGCTCAGTCTGGTCTTGAACTCCTGAGCTCAAGCAATCCTCTTGCCTCACTCAGTCTCACAGGTAGCTGGGACTATAATGCGTGTCACCATCCCTGGCTCATGTTCATAGTTCAATCCCAGCGTGGTGATTTAAATGTTATGGGTGCTCATTAAATGTATTTTTCATTTATATTTAATAAATATAAACAAGACTCATCATTTAAATAAGAGGGAAACTAGCATCAAAGCAATACGTCTGGCTATTCAAGAGAGAAAAATCTCTTATTTCACTCTCTGAATTCTAAGCTGGAGGAAAGGGAACCGGTACCATCGAAAGAGGACAAGAGAGAAAATTCTCAGATTTATTTGGAAAGCGATTCTATTCATCTTGCCTCAGATTCTTTAAGTGAAACTAGTTAAGTGAAAAGAGAAGGAAAGCAGTGACTACAAGAGAATCAATCAGCAGATATTGAAAAACTTTCACGTAACTAATGGCATCTGCTTAGAAAATATGAATTGGACCCAAAGTGGTATTCTTTTTGGTCACTTATATTGGAATTTAAATGCGTAACTAAAAATGAAATCTTTAGAGAAAATTTCATTTCTTAAGCTGAAATCTTTCCACAAGTTGGAGAAAAGAGAGCTGTACATCCAGGAAATCAAACTTAAAAGACAGGCTGAGGTTATACATTGAGATTTCCCAGTCAGAGGCCACACTTTTCTTTCCTAATTACTGTTCTTTTCCTTGGGTCTTACATTCATCACGACATTAATTCTAGGCTTCACTTACAGTCAGCTCTTCTCTGTGGCCCATCTCAGCATAATGAACTTTTGCCATTATCTTGATCTTGTTAAATTCTCTCTAACCTTAACCTAATGAGATACAGTGAATGTGCAACCATAAATCAGACATTCAGACAATCTCAGTCTGTTCTCAGTGCAGCAACCCTTTTAACTTACCTCCATCACTCTTTCGCTCAAGCACACTCAGTGGCTCCCTATTTTAGTAAAGTAAAAGGAAAAGCCCTTTCAATGACCTTCACAAGCCGGTGTCTGTATTACTCCCTGTCCCTCCCCCTGGCACACATGGCTCACTCTCCACACCAATGTCCTTGGGAAGTCTTCCACCAAGTCTTTGTTCAAATGACATCTTCTCAATCACCACTCTGTTTAGAAATAGAATCACCTCCTAACCCATACCCTTCTCTGCTCCAGTTCTTCTCTCCAGTCCATTTATCACCTTTCAATATACTATACAATTTTCTTTTTTATTATTGTGTTTATTGCTTATTTTCTATTCCTCACACACTAGAATGTGAGCTTTGCAGGCATAGGGATTTCTGCCACATTTTTCATTGATGTATTCCAAGTGCTTAGAACAATGCCTGACATATAGTTAATAGTTACTCAATAGATATTTGTTGAGTGAATGAATGAGGAAAGGAAAGAATATGCCCAATATTCATTATCATTTATTAAGTGGTAACAAAAATAACATGAAACATAAGTTTAATTATATTTGCTTCTCTATACTTTGGACCACATGTCTGTATATTAGAATTAAGCGTTCTAATGAGGCACTGAGATAGAGAGGGAAGAAATAGGCTTGGGAATCAACTACGGTGATGTTCAAATTGTAGTTCTGCCCCTTGCTAGCTATGGAAGAGTTACGTCACTTTCTGTGAGCTTCAGTTATCTCCTTTGTGAAACGGCGGTGTTATAAGTATTCAATGGAAAACAAGCACAGCTTTTGGTGCAACAGGCACGTGATAACTGTGAGTTTGTCCTTTTATCTCTCAGCCCTTGTCAGGCTCCAATTTGCAAAGCTCCAGAGTGGATCCCCAAGTTCTCTATCAGGAAATTGTGCAGGAGACTGGGGGAAAGGTGAGGAGGCAGCTATCAAATATTTTCTAGTTCTTTGTTGGAGGCCCTGGCCAGTGGGCATACTTGAGAATGAGGATAAACGAAAAGAGCGCCTCTTACCCGTGATAATGGTGGCTGGAATCAGAGACCAGGCATGGACAAGAAGCCAGTAGAGAGTGCTGGAAAGTGAGAACCATGGACACCTGAGTAAACCTATCATCAAAGCAAAAACAGCCTGAACCTGGAGTCTAAAGCCAAGTACTAAATCAAAGGATTAGAAAGATAAAGAGATCAAGCACAAGAAGGTTGGAAATGGCTAGAGGGAACATGGACTTGGTGAAGGCCATTGCCAGTGGCCAAGTGGCTATGTCCTGTGGCTGGACTGAAAGAATAGGATGCCATAAGGTGCTTCTGGAAGTCCCCTAAAAGTCCTGCACAGAGGCCGGGCGTGGTGACTCACGCCTGTAATCCCAGCACTTTGGAAGGCCAAGGTGGACGGATCACCTAAGGCCAGGAATTCGAGACCAGCCTGGCCAACATGGTGAAATCCTGTCTCTACTAACAATATGAAAATTAGCTGGGCACAGTGGCACGCACCTATAATCCCAGCTACTTGGGAGGCTGAGGCAGGAGAATCGCTTGTACCTGGGAGGCGGAGGTTGCAATGAGCTGAGATTGCACCACTGCATTCCAGCCTGGGAGACAGAGTGAGACTCCATCTCAAAAAAAAAAAAAAAAAAAAAAAAAAGTCCTGCGCAGAATGAACAGAAGCCGCTGTTGTCATGCCAGGGCCTTCTCTGGACGCCTGGGGACTTTTGCCTTGACTTACACTCTTCTGATAATTCTAAAGGAGGTTTCAGCTTGGGGAAATTGTGGAGGGCGGGGGAAGAGGGAGGACTGGGGAATATCACTTCTCTTCCTCGAATCAGAGGGTGTATTACTTCATACTCTGAAGCCAGAATAAAAATTGAAGTGAAAAAATGTGTTAGCGTAAGTTTAGGCCGGTGCTTCACTATTTACATGAACACAATGAACAATCAACAGCAAGTCAGTAAATGAGTGTTTATTGAGCAAATGCTCTCAAGACGCACAGCCATGCCGCCCACCTTTCATGCAAACAGCAGCACCAGCTTTGACCTCTCATCTTCCCCATAAGGATTGGTTTTGATTGAGAAATTCTCTCAAATTTTTAACAAACCAGTGGGATACGTGGACTGCTACTAGATTTCTTTACCTTAGGTATGAATAGAACCTCTTTCATATTTTAATAAGTAGCTGACCTGTTAAGTTCTCTGAAAGGCATTTACAAAATTTGCTCTCACAGGTGGTAAAACTGGGCACTGACATGCTGCAAAGGTAGGGCTCATGATATGGTTTGGCTGTGTCCCCACCCAAATCTCATCCTGAATTGTAGTTCCAACAATTCCCACATGTTGTGGAAGGGACCTGATGAAAGGTAATTGAATCCCGAGGGTGGGGCTTTCCCGCGTTGTTCTTGTGTTACTGAATAAGTCTCACGAGATCTGATGGTTTTATGAAGGGGAGTTTCCCCAGGCAAGTTCTCTTCTCTTGGTTGCCACCATGTGAGACTGTCTTTCGCCCTCTGCCATGATTGTGAGGCCTCCCCAGCCACGTGGAACTGTGAGTCCCTTAAACCTCTTTCTTTTTCAAATTGCCCAGGCCCGGGTATGTCTTTATCAGCAGCACGAAAACAGACTAATACAGTTCACAAGGCACCAACCTGCTCTCCTGAGCCACTGGGGCCCACAGCCTGGCTCTCATTTTGATTCCATAGGATCATTTGGTGACGTCTGATTTCTACTAAACAGGTTCATAATACAGACAAAACCAGACTTCCAGATTTGGAAAGAATCTTAAGAATGCTCTGAAACACGAGTTCCCCAGGATGTTAATCATTTTCCCTTGGGGGAAAATGTCCATGATCAGATAAGTTTAGGAAATGCTAGGATAAATAATATTAAGCATACTTTTCTTACTGCAGAATTTCCCAGTCATACCTAGTATTCTATATGAATCACAAAGAGAATCACAAACTATAGGAAGTATCTCCAAAAATTACGTGGCCATAAAATCCTTTATACCTTGAACACCTTTTAAAAAAATTAATAGTGTGTGTATATGCAGTTTTAGATTTACAGAAAGTTTGGACAAAAAGAACAGAATTCTCATATATCTCTTTTTTTTTTTTTTGAGACAGGGTCTCACTCTGTCACCCCCAACTGGAGTATAGTGATGCGATCTCCGCTCACTGCAACCTCCACCTCCCAGGCTCAAATGATTCTCCTGCCTCAGCCTCCTGAGTAACTGGGATTACAGGTACATGCCACTACTGTCCGGCTAATTTTGGTATTTTTAGTAGAAGTGGGGCTTCAGTATGTTGGCCAGGCTGGTCTCAAACTCCTGACCTCAAATGATCCGCCCGCCTCAGCCTTCCAAAGTACTGGGATTACAGGGGTGAGCTACCACACCCCCAGCCTTAAGTTAAGAAGATAAGCCTATCTTCTTAACCTTCCACCACCCCTAGCTTCCCACTATTATTAACATTTTGCATGAATGTGGTACATTTGTTACAATTAATGAGCCAAGATTGATGCATTATTATTAACTAAAATTTCATAGTTTACATTAGGGTTCACTCTTTGGGTTGTACATTCTATGGGTTCCATCAGTTACATAGTAACATGTATTTACCATTGCAATATCATATAGAAACAGAATAGTGACACTGCTGCAGGTGGATGTCCAGTTATTCTAATAGACTGGGCACTCTGCTAAGACTTTTATTCTGAGAGGGACAGTTAGGGGAATACTGACCGAATTTCATGTTGTAATTGTACAAGAGAAGAAATTGATTTTCTTCACAGAGAATTGATTTTCTCAAGGTCACACAACTAATGCTAGCTACATTGAGAGCAAACACTGATCTACAAATCAGAATTTCAATTGTAATTTTTAATGGAAGCTGTCTTTTCAGTGAGCAATGTACTTGTATGTGTTACCTGGTACCTTCTAAGTGAGAAGGTGATTTTTCCATACAGATCAAATAATCAGAGGGTTATTTGGTGAAACAAAGCAAAGAGATTAAGAGAGTCTTGGAAGATATTTCAGGTAGGTTGTGAGGTAACCTGAATATTTTTCCTACTTTACTATGTACTCCACTTTTCTAACAACATAAATGATCATATCTCTTAGGGATGGTGTTTGTTTTCAGTCACTAGATACACACACATGCACACACATTCACTGTTTCATTTTCTTTGTCCTTGATTAAACATATCACAATACTTGTATATCGCTGTGCTGAGAAATTCAACATTCAGTTCTAAGCTCTTGTTCTTTCACAGGTACTGTAAGAGGGGTGAAAATTTCAGGAACACCTACACTTTTCTTGATAAATGTTTCAGAGATTCTCCCATGCCTTTTATGAGCTTTTGGAAGCTTTCACAATTTTATCTTTTATGTTTGGTTATAGAGAGTTAGTATGTTTAATTTATGTTAATTTTTCTGACATTGTACCTAAATTCCAGAAGTTACTGCTGTTTGGGGCCGGGTAATCAATAGGGACTGTCAAAAGAAATGATTTACCCTTCCCTTGGTTCTAATCACTTTCCCCAAATACATTGTCTCTATCAAGTCCATGCATGTAATATCCCAAATGCCTTATTGTAGGTGATTCTATTTTCATAGGAAGCAGGTAATATAAAACATTCTAACTTTGGGAGGCCGAGGCAGGCGGATCACGAGGTTAGGAGATCGAGACCATCCTGGCTAACATGGTGAAACCCCGTCTCTACTAAAAATACAAAAAAAAAACTAGCCAGGCGTGATGGCGGCGCCTGTAGTCCCAGCTACTCGGGAGGCTGAGGCAGGAGGATGGCGTGAACCCAGGAGGTGGAGCTTGCAGTGAGCCAAGATTGTGCCACTGCACTCCAGCCTGGGTGACAGCGTGAGACTCTGTCTCAAAAAAAAAAAAAAAAAAAAAGAACCATTTTAACTGTTTCTCTTTCTATTCCATTCAAGATTTTCAAATAGGTGAAGCTACAATTAGGACTGGCTACTTCAGTGAGTATATTACCCTTTGAAGGGCAGGATTCACCCAGGGAATCTTAAGATAGAGTAAATCAGCTTTAGAAAGTGAGACCTTGTTGTTACTCAGAGGGTAGCATTGAGTTACTGCCCCTACTGGACATCACCTCGCGGGGCTCATTACTTTTCCCAGAACCCAATTATCTTACCACATCACAAAGTATTTTACTTAGTCATTAGATGTTTTGAATTACAGAGGTAAAATTTTCTATTACTTACAGACAAAATATGGGAAGGGTAGACAATCTAGAAAGAGAGATAGAACAGAATGTTTCTAAATTTATACTATTGACGATAATAAAACTTCAGAGAAAAAGAGCAAAAATCACCAACTTAAAAACAACATGAATATCTGCTCCAACCAATGAAGAAACGAAGAAACAAAAACGTGTTAAGCATCAAGACAAAACCCTGCCTATCGTTGATGCTCAATCAAAATTTGTGGAGTTGAATTGGCTTTGTTAATTCATGGTTGATTTATCTAATGAGACACTGGAGGGCTGCTATTATGTCTCTGTAAAGAGAGGTAGTTACACTTTAGACAGCAGAAGTGTGGAAAATCAGGCTGATGTGGTTGTTTTGTTGTTGTTGTTTTGTTGTTTGGTTTTGAGACAGGGTCTTACTCTGTCACCCAGACTGGAGTGCAATGGTGCAATCACAGCTCACTGCAGCCTCTAACACCTGAGCTGATCCTTCTGCCTCAGCCTCTAACACTGCAGCCTCTAACACCTGAGGCTGATCCTTCCGCCTCAGCCTCCCGAGTAGCTGGGAGCATAGCTGCATGCCATGATATCTGGCTAATTTTTATTTTTTAATATGGAGATGGGGTTTCACTATATTGCCAGGCTGGTCTCAAACTCCTGGGCTCAAGTGATTCCTCTGCCTTAATTTACCAAAGTGCTGAGATTACAGGTGTGAGCCACCATGCCCAAGGCTTTTGTTTTATCAATTTTGTTTTAATATTAAATTCTAATAAACTTTTTTCATTATGAAAATATTCAGGCAGGCATAAATGTAGAAGAATTAGTAGAATGGGCCCGCGTTGTAAATCAGCCAGCTTCAACAATTGTAAATACATCAATTTTGTTTCATCTATTCTGCCTCACCCACTACCCCTTACTGTTTTATATATACGTATATAACTTTATTGAGCTAGAATTTATATACCATAAAATTCACCCACTGCACTGCATAATTTAACGATTTTTAGTAAGTTTATAGTTGTGCAGCTATCATGAAAATCTGACCTGAGAACCTTTCTATCATCTACCTAAAAGTTCCCTGTGTTCATTTGGAGTCAATCCCCCTTTTGACCCCATACCCAGGTAACCACTGCTCCGCCTTCCGTCTCTATATATTTGCCTTTTGGGGACATTTTATATGAATGCAATCATACAATATTTCCTGTTTTCCATATACCTTCGTTAATTTAGCATGTATCTGAGACTTACCATTTTCATGGCCTGCATTAGTAGTTCTATCATTGCCAGATAATCTCTCATTGTAAAATTAGGCTAGATTTGTTTATCTAGTTACCCATTACTGTACATTTGTTTCCACTTTTTGGCTATTATGAATAATGCTGCTAGAAACATTAATGCCTTTTTGTGGAAAAGTACTTTCGTTTCCCTTCTAGACACCTACAGGTGGAATGACTGTGTCCTGTGGATGGCAGCAGCAGGCAGTCCTGAGCGGCCGCTGTGGTCGCGCCGGCTGCAGCGGGAAGGCACAAGCGGTGGCGGCGGGAGAGGCTGTAGGAGCCGCAGTGGCGGCGGTGGGACCCCTGTGCCACGCGTCCCCTGTGCGCCGTGTCCCCAGGGCAGCTGACTGCACCGCCCCCACCCCCGTGCGGCAGGGTGGATCCCTCCTGGCGGGACCCCCTCCACTCCCCACCCCAGGCCCGGAGCCTTCTCCACTCTGGACCCTGGCCACTTGCCACCGGTGTCGCCCGCCGGCGCTGCGGGGGGTGTACGGAGGCGGCAGACAGTCTCGGGAGCCCGCCGCCCTGGGGGCTGCAGTGATGGGGCCGGGCTGAGTCACCTGCCAGCGGGGTAGTAAGGCAGTCGGGCACGGAGCGGCGGGCCTCGAGGGGACGTCACGGGGAGCTGGGCCTGGGACGGTGCCGCACTTGCACATGGAGTGCGGGGGCCAGGCCGGGGACATGGAGTGCGGGGGCCAGGCTGGAGACCTGGAGCTGGGGCCGGGCTTCGGGGCCGAGGCAGGAAGTGGGAGCTGAACCCTCTTCGCGAACCCAGCCAGCGGCCAGGCCACCGCGCCCACCCGGCCGATGGCACCGGTGTCCTGCGCCTCGGGAGGAGGCTCTGCGCGGGACTGCCCGGGTCCGCCCAGCATCGGAGTGATCGCCGAGCCTGACGCTCTCTGGAAGGCTGGGCCTGGGGCCCGCAATCTACTCCGGAGGCTTTCCCACTGACCAGGGCTTCAAGCAGGGTGAGAGGAAGCCCCGGGCCATTCCCAAGTGCTGGCGCCACAGGAAGAACTTGTGGCGACATCACCCCTGCCCCAGGTGCCACCCGGGTGCATTGAGGACCTGGAGCCCCTGCCCCAGGCTGTGAGGAGACTTGACCGGAGCTGCCTGAATGCTCCACGGAGCAGGTGGGAGCCCACCCTCCCAGGTGCAGGACCCTGGAGTCTCCGCACTCTGCACCCTCGGGGGCCCAGGGGCCCAGGGGCCTCCCCTTGCCCTTGCAGGCTTGTGGGTGTCTGCTCCTGCTGCCTAGCCTCTCCCCACTCCCGGTGCCTGCTTGGATCTCGGAGCAGGGTTGGGGCCGAGCCCCAGCACTGACACAGCCCGGCTAGGTGTGTGCACACTCGGGGCAGTGCTGACATACCAGTCCCCTGCCACCTCGGCCCGCTTCGGACCTTGGGCACCAACAAGAACTTTAAAAAATATGCTTTAAATTCTGGGATTCATGTGCAGAACGTGCAGGTTTGTTACATAGGTATACACGTGCCATGGTGGTTTGCTGCGTCCATCAACCCGTCATCTACATTAGGTATTTGTCCTAATGCTATCCCTCCCCTAGCCCCCCACCCCCCAATAGGCCCCGGTGTGTGATGTTCCCCTCCCTGTGTCCATCTGTTCTCAGTGTTCAACTCCCACTTATGAGTGAGAACATGCAGTGTTTGGTTTTCTGTTCCTGTGTTAGTTTGCTGAGAATGATGGTTTCCAGCT
>NW_012103887.1:563650-564795 GCF_000951045.1 Mandrillus leucophaeus
TTCCATGAGCATGGAATGTTTTTCCATTTGTTTGTGTCCTCTCTTATTTCCATGAGCAGTGGTTTGTAGTTCTCCTTGAAGAGGTCCTTCACATCCCTTGTAAGTTGTATTCCTAGGTATTTTGTTCTCTTTGTAGCAATTGTGAATGGGGGTTCACTCATGATTTGGCTCTCTGTTTGTCTATCATTGGTGTAAAGGAATGCTTGTGATTTTTGCACATTGATTTTGTATACTGAGACTTTTCTGAAGTTGCTTGTCAGTTTAAGGGGATTTTGGGCTGAGACGATGGAGTTTTCTAAATATACAATCATGTCATCTGCAAACAGAGACAATTTGACTTCCTCTCTTTCTATTTGAATACCCTTTATTTCTTTCTCCTGCCTGATTGCCCTGGCCAGAACTTCCTATTTAACTTCCTATGTTAAATAGGAGTGGTGAGAGAGTGCATCCCTGTCTTGTGCTGGTTTTCAAATGGAATGCTTCCAGGTTTTGCCCATTCAGTATGATATTCGTTGTGGGTTTGTCATAAATAGCTCTTATTATTGTGAGATACATCCCATCAATACCTAGTTTATTGAGAGTTTTTAGCATGAAGGGATGTTGAATTTTATCGAAGGCCTTTTCTGCATCTATTGAGATAATCATGTGGTTTTTGTCATTGGTTCTGTTTATGTGATGGATTACATTTATTGATTTGTGTATGTTGAACCAGCCTTGCATCCTAGGGATGAAGCTGACTTGATCATGATGGATAAGCTTTTTGATGTGCTCCTGGCTTCTGTTTGCCAGTATTTTACTGAGGATTTTCACATTGATGTTCATCAGGGATATTGGCTGGATATTTTCTTTTTTTGTTGTGTCTCTGCCAGGTTTTAGTATCAGGATAATGTTGGTCTCATAAAATGAGTTAGGGAAGAACCTCTCTTTTTCTATTGTTTGGAATAGTTTCAGAAGGAATGGTACCAGCTCTTCTTTGTACCTCTGGTAGAATTCAGCTGTAAATCCATTTGGTCCTGGGCTTGTTGGTAGGCTATTATTACTGCCTCAATTTCAGAACTTGTTATTAGTCTATTCAGGGATTTGACTTCTTCCTGGTTTAGTCTTGGGAGGGTGTATGTGTCCAGGAATTTATCGATTTCTTCTAG
>NW_012103887.1:564845-565787 GCF_000951045.1 Mandrillus leucophaeus
CTTTATTTTTTATTGTGTCTATTTGATTCTTCCTTCTTTTCTTCTTTATTAGTCTGGCTAGCAGTCCATCTATTTTGTGAATCTTTTCCAAAAACCAGCTCCTGGTTTTATTGATTTTTTTGAAGTGTTTTTCATGTCTCTATCTCCTTCATTTCTGCTCTGATCTTAGTTATTTCCTTTCTTCTGCTAGTTTTTTAATTAGTTTGCTCTTGCTTCTCTAGTTCTTTTCATTGTGATGTTAGGGCGTTAATTTTTGATCTTTCTCACTTTCTCCCATGGACATTTAGTTCTATAAATTTCCCTCTCAACACTACTTTAGCTGTGTCCTAGAGATTCTGGTATGTTGTGTCTTTGTTCTCATTGGTTTCAAAGAACGTATTTATTCCTGCCTTAATTTCGTTATTTACCCAGTAGTCATTCAGGAGCAGGTTGTTCAGTTTCCATGTAGTTGTGAGGTTTTGAGTGAGTTAATACTGAGTTCTAATTTGATTGCACTGTGATCTGAGAGACTTATTTTTATGGTTTCCCTTCTTTTGCATTTGCTGAGGAGTGTTTTACTTCCAATTATGTGGTCAATTTTAGAAGAAGTCTGATGTGGTGCTGAGAAGAATGTATATTCTGTTGATTTGAGGTGGAGAGTTCTGTAGATATCTATTAGGTCTGCTTGGTCCAGAGCTGAGTTCAGGTCCTGAATATCCTTTCTAATTTTTTGTCTTGTTGGTCTAATATTGACAGTGGGGTGTTAAAGTCTCCCACTATTATTGTGTGGGAGTCTGGGTCTCTTTGTAGGTCTCTAAGAACTTGCTTTATGAATCTGGGTGCTCCTGTGTTGGGTGCATATATATTTAGGATAGGTAGCTCTTCTTGTTGCATTGATCCCTTTACCATTATGTAATGGCTTTCTTTGCCTTCTTTGACCTCTGTTGGTTTAAAGTCTGTTTT
>NW_012103887.1:566274-583918 GCF_000951045.1 Mandrillus leucophaeus
ATGGGCTTCCCTTTGTGGGTAACCCGACCTTTCTCTCTGGCTGCCCTTAACATTTTTTCCTTCATTTCAACCTTGGTAAATCTGACGATTATGTGTCTTGGGGTTGCTCTTCTCAAGGAGTATCTTTGTGGTGTTCTCTGTATTTTCTGAATTGAATGTTGGCCTGTCTAGCTAGGTTGGGGAAGTTCTCCTGGATAATATCTTGATGAGTGTTTTCCAAATTGGTTCCATTCTCCCCATCACTTTAAGGTACACCAACCAAATATAGGTTCTCCTTTTCACATAGTCCCATATTTCTTGGAAGTTTTGTTTGTTCTTTTTCGCTTTTTTCTCTAATCTTGTCTTCACACTTTATTTCATTCAGTTGATCTTCAATCTCTGATATTCTTTCTTCCAGTTGATCGATTTGGCTATTGATACTTATGTATGCTTCACGAAGTTCTCGTGCTGTGTTTTTCAGCTCCATCAGGTCATTTATGTTCTTCTCTATTCTGGTTATTCTAGTTAGCAACTTCTCTAACCTTTTTTCAAGTTCTTGGCTTCCTTGCATTGGGTTAGAACAAGCTCCTTTAGCTCAGAGGAGTTTGTGATTATCCACCGTCTGAAGCCTACTTCTGTCAGTTCATCACACTCATTCTCCATCCAGTTTTGTTCCCTTGCTGGTGATGAGTTGTAATCCTTTGGAGTAGAAGAGGCATTCTGGTTTTTGGAATTTTCAGCCTTTTTGAGCTGGGTTTTCCTCATCTTCATGGATTTATCTACCTTTGGTCTTTGATTTGGTGATCATTGGATGGGGTTTTTGTGTGAATGTCGTTTTCGTTGATGTTGATGCTATTCCTTTCTGTTTGTTAGTTTTCCTTCTAACAGGCCTCTCTGCTGCAGGTCTGCTGGAGTTTGCTGGAGGTCCATTCCAGACCCTGTTTGCCTGGGTATCACCAGTGGAGGCTGCAGAACAGCAAAGATTGCTCCCTGTTCCTTCCTCTGGAAACTTCTTCCCAGATGGGCACCTGCCAGATGCCAGCCAGAGCTCTCCTGTATGTGTCTGTCGACCCCTGCTGGGAGGTGTCTCCCAGTCAGGAGGCACGGGGCTCAGGGACCCACTTGAGGAGACAGTCTGTCCCTTAGCAGAGCTTCAGTGCTGTGCTAGGAGATTCACTGCTCTCTTCAGAGCTGGCAGGCAGGAACCTTTAAGTCTGCTGAAGCTGTGCCCACAGCTGCTTCTTCCCCCAGGGGCTCCATCCCAGGGTGATGGGAGTTTTATCTATAAGCCCCTGATGGGGGCTGCTGCCTTTCTTTCAGAGATGCCCTTCCCAGAGAGGAGGAATCTAGAAAGCCAGTCTGGCTACAGTGGCTTTGCGAGCTGTGGTGGGCTCCACCCAGTTCGAACTTGCTGGCAGCTTTGTTTACACTGTGAGGGGAAAACTGCCTATTCAAGCCTCAGTAATGGCAGATGCCCCTCCCTGCACCTAGCTCAAGTGTCCCAGGTCAACTTCAGACTGCTGTGCTGGCAGCGAGAATTTCAAGCCAGTGAATCTTAGCTTGCTGGGTTCCATCAGGGTGGGATCCACTGAGCTAGACCACTTGGCTCCCTGGCTTCAGTCCCCTTTCCAAGGCAGTGAATGGTTCTGTCTTGCATTTCAGGTGCCACTGAGGTATGAAAAAAACTCCTGCAGCTAGCTCAGTGTCTGCCCACACGGCCAACCAGTTTTGTGCTTGAAACCCAGGGCTCTGGTGGTGTAGGCACCCAACGGAATCTGCTGGTCTGCAGGTTGCAAAGACTGTGGGAAAAGCATAGTATCTGGGCTGGAATGCACTGTTCCTCAGGGCACAGTCCCTCATGGCTTCCCTTGGCCCAGGGAGGGAGTTCCCCAACCCCTTGGACTTTCTGAGTTTGCTTTGGTTCACCCTCTGGGGACTGCACCCACTGTCTAACCAGTCCCGATGAAATGAGCCAGATACTTCTGTTGGAAATGCAGCAATCGCCTGCCTTCTGTGTTGATCTTGCTGGGAGCTGTAGACCGGAGCTGTTCCTATTCGGTCATCTTGTCAGCCACTTATATGACATTTTTTTTCCCAGTCATCCATTGATGGTTGATGGACCCTTAGGCTGATTCTATATTTTTGATAATGTAAATAGTGCTGTGCGAAACATATGAATGCAAGTATCTTCTGGATATGCCCTCTTTTTAAAGAACTTGTATCTTTGTTTATCTTACTTTATCAAGAGCCAGATCTTTGATCTACCAAATTTATATTCTGACTGAAGTTATCTGATACTCCAAAACTGGTTACTTCAATAACTAAAAGTTAGTAAAATTCATCATTTAGAGGAATGTAGACCAAATTTGACTCTTTCCATTTTTTAAAAAGTCAGTTTGTTGATCTCATGTAGGAATCTATACATTAATGTTAATAAATTAATTTACTGAGGCAGTTTATTGAGAGACACTAAAAGCTCTCTTCAGTGAGAGACACTTGTTTGCCCTCATAACGTCTGTGCATCTGTGCTTTCTGCACATAAAGTCTATGAAAATTTTGTCCAAGCTTTTAATGAAGAGGCAAGACATTGTCTCCAAATGTGCCGTCTCTGAAACTGATCATCTTCTCTTTCTTGAGAGGAAGAGAAATCTTGAGTAGTATTAACTCAAGTTTTATCCCAAGCCACTTTAACACAGCAAGCAGTCATTGAGATCTCCAAGCATCAGGTTAATTTGCTTCCAAATCAACATACTTCCGGAGCTAAAAATTATGGGGACAAAAAGGTATTGTGGTTTGTTTTATCTAGTCTTAGTTATTTTAAATATATAGAGCAAATAGGATTTATCACCACACAGATGTAAACATAAGCAGTCATACACGCACCCTATTTATTGAATTATCTTAATAATAGTTTATAGCTTAAATGTCATGTTTACGTTCTTTTTCTTATTTCTTGTCATAAAACATACTTTGAAGTCAAAAAGGAAAACATTCTTTTTTTTACTTTAAAAATCAGCACCTGAGTGAAACCCAGAGCAGTTTAGCAAGACATCCAAAGGCAGATAGCTGGTAAGTGGCAGAATGGGAATCCAGATTCAGATCTCTGAATCACCACATAACCTGGAAAGTTGTCATTCTAATAAATGAAAAATGTGACTCTGAATGTTTGTCATTATTTAGTCTGGCTCCTAAAATATAGATTCACTTTCTAATCCTAATAAAATGAATACCTTTAGATTGTTTATTAAGGAACCTTCAGGGGCATCTCAACAGTATCCTGGATTAGAAACAAGTTCCAGGAAGAATTATCTTAGAGTCACAGGAGCCACAGCTTCAAGGAATGGGCAGCTCTTACTGCTTTTGCTAAGTAGGTCCATGAAAGGCAGGTTGGATTTCTTGAAGGAATGACTGCAGTTTACCCATTACCTCCCAACTGAGCATTATTATACAACAGTTTGCAGGAAAACAGACACATTTCTTCTCAGCTAAATTACTATTTGTATTTCCTATCAGCCTTAAAGTAAATAAATGCCATTTAGTGACTTTTCATGAGTGACACTAATAATTTGGTTCACATAGTGAAAACAACATCATAAAAATAGAAGTCAACTCAGTTGGAAGAGTAGAAAGAGGCTAGAGATGAAAACAGTGAAGATCCTCTTTGAAATGCTTGCAATGTAGTTATTGGTGATGAAGGAGTTAAGAATACGCCATCCCCAAAATATGCTGCTCTGGCATCATAATTATTGCTGTTCAAGGTACTTAAAAAACAGTAGGTGCAAAAAGATCCTTCTGACCATTTTTGTGTTTCTTAAAAGCAGGAGGTGGCATTCCCATTTGAAAGATGAGCTCCCTATAAAAGCAATGCTCTTATCATCAAGAACAGAAAGTTGAAGCCAAGAGAGAGCTCCACAAGTTGACCTTGTTAAACTAGCCCTTATCTTCTTAGTCACTTCTTTACCCAACTAACTACCCTAGCCGAGGCCCCTTTGCCTCATTATATTTGCAACCATATTCGTTGTCCAATTCAGTATGCAAGTGAGTGGCTCTAGCTGCTTTTTTGGGGTCTTCATTTTCTTATGAAGGCTTCTGTGTCATGTAAACTTGTATTAAATAAATTTGTATGCTTTTCTCCTGTTAATCTGTCTATATCGACTGAACTTTAGTGTCCAGGCAGAACCCAAAGAGGATGGAGGTGGAGTTTTGACTCCCCTACAGCTAGCTGAATGATCACAATTGAAGATATTCCATGTTCTTTCTGAGTTTCTTTGAAATTAAAAACATAGACAACCACTCAACTAATACGTCAGCCAGATATGTTTTCTGTCCTTATTGCCTTACTGATGAAATTGCCTTTATTTGTAAAAGATAAATGTGGGAGTCTTTTTTATTTTTTTCTAATGATATTAACTTGACATTTACCTTGGTGCTCTTGGGAACCATAAATGGGCCCTGTACTACTTGTTACAGAATACAAATTCCCAGAACTACAAGAACATCATATTCCTCAAGTTGCTGAAGAATTTCATGATCCACGTAATACAAGGTTCTTGAGAACTTGGGCCTTTTTGACTTGATGGCCTGACTGATGAATGTCTCACTAGGAAGGAAAATTTGTTTAAGGCAGTTTTCCTGATCACATAAAAATATCAATAACCCCTGCTGGTAGTATGTTCTCCAAACTCAGCTGCCTCTGTGGGAACAGCTATTTATATGCCTTATAGGTAATTTGCTTTTTAAAGGGAGTGAAAATTATCCTTCTGATATGTGCAATTCTAATCCTTGGGCCTGGCAATCAAGAAGATGGTTCATGAGAAGTATCCCTTTCAGGTACATATTTATGACCAGAAATATCCCTTGGGAGATGTAAGATGTTGATGTGAAAATAATGGCTTTGCCAGTAGAAGGCTTTCACCCAGTCATCTCCTCTGCCACTTTCTTCTCGCTGAAACTCGAAGTGGAGTGTGGCACCTGAACTGTAGGTGTACCAGATACTCCAGATGGCGAAAAGGTACAGCTGATGTGGGAGGTGTTTTTGAGCCAGCCCCTCTTTAGCCACATAGACTAGGTAAGTGGGTGGTTCTATCTATGGCTCTAATGTGGTGTTTGTCACTGTTTGCCTTGTGTTCTTGTTCTTGGTAATATGTCTAGATTCCTTTTGTAAAGCAAAAGTTGTGTCCAGCAAATCTCTGTATTCCCCCAAACAGATAGGACAGAAGCACTATGGAATATGTTCAGGTCTATAGAAATGGAATAAAGGAAAGGAGGAAAAGAGAGAAAGAGAGGTGAGGAAGGAGGGAGGGAGGGAGGGAGGAAGAGAAAGAAGGAAGGATTCTATTGCTGATAGAGCTGAAGTTCCACTTTGGTGCCCATACAAACAAATATTTCCCAGAATTTTTCTAACCTGTCATAATTCTTGGGTTCATAACTGACAAATTCATATATTCCAGTGTGTTAGATTTTTAGTACATTTTAATAATTTTTAACATAGGTAAAAAGAAAAGATAGAAAACTATACTTCATTTCTACCAATATTTATAGAATGGCACTGTGTGGTAGATGCTGTACTAATAGTGCAAAGATACATTCAATCACAAATAAATTTGACAAACATTTCTTGTACATTTAATGTGTTTACTGCTCCTTTTGTGGGGAATACAGCAGTTAACAAAACAAAGTCCCCGTCCTCACCGTCAGGCCATGTGGTTAGGCTCACCAATGCAGCCTTCAAGGAAGTGATGCATAGGGAAGTGGTTAAGATGCACATGTGCTCTCTACATCCTGTCTTCTCTCCCTACTGGATGTCAATGAGACATCAGAAGGCGTCTACATCCAAGATGCAGACCATCTGTCAGCCTTGATCTCTCAATTACTTTAGGGACAGAGTCTCACACCCACCCTCTCAACAGAAATGTCTGCATCAAACTCTAACATGAACAACATATAAACTTTTACTATATTGGCTCCTGAACTTTGTGAGTTTATACATTACAGCATTTATTGACCCTTGTCTACTGTACTCACTCAACCCCACTCAACCCCACCCAGCCAGGTGAACTCCTTTGAGACTTAGTTTAGGTATCGCCTCCTCCAAGGAAACCTTCTGATCACTTTACCCCTTCACTCATCAGACTAGTTTTAGTACTCCATTTAACACTTCCATATTTCATTTATGAGTTGTGTGTGGTTTTAAAAAATTATGTGTATATTTTTTGTCTTCACTAAAATGTGACTCCTTGAAAGAATAGACTACTTTATTCTTCTTTGCCTCTCCAGAGCTTAGGACACAGACGGACACAAAGAGGTGCAGAAGAAATATTTGTATAAAATATAATAGGTTTTATTGAGGACATAGTTTATGCTGGAGGATATAGTTTAGAAGACAGATGACTGAAAGGCATGTTTGAAAATTTAGAAGTCTGTCCCCTAATACAAAAACAGGGAAATGCTGTTCTAATCTGAAATGTGGAAATAATAATTGCTTGGAAATTTCTTATGGATCTGAAGTTCCATGTAAGGCTTGGAGGCCAAGATTAAAAGAATATTAAATAGTATGCATAGATTTGTCCAACCATACAGTTTTGAAAGGTACATACTGTGACAAGAAGCCTACATTTCCAAGAGCTACCTAATGATAGTCATTGAAGTCAAGCAAACTTACCTTCAAATCCATCTGCTAACTACACCTTGGGCAAATTACATTCCTTCTCTGAGCATTAGTTTCCTCTTTTGTAAAAACAGATATAACTCATTGACCATGTGTATTAAGCTATTCTTGCATTGCTATAAAGAAATACCTGAGACTAAGTAAGTTATAAAAAAAAGAGTTTTAATTGACTCATGGTTCTGTAGACTATACAGGAAGCATAATGCTGACATCCGCTTGGCTTCTGAGGAGGTGTCAGGAAACTTACAGTCAGAGCATGTATTAGTCTGTTCTCACATTGCTGTTAAAAAAAACCTGAAATTGGGGAATTTATAAAGAAAAGGGGTTTCACTGGCTCACAGTTCTGCAGGCTGTCTATGAAGCATGGCAGCATCTGCTTGACTTCTGGGGAGGCCTCAGGAAACTTACAATCATGGTGAAGGCAAAGGGAGAGCCATCACTTCACATGACTGGAGCAGAAGGAAGGAGGCGTGGTGGTACATGTTTCTAAACAACCAGATCTCATCACTATCATGATGACAGCACCAAGGAAAATGGTGTTAAACCATGAAAAACTGCCCCAATGATCCAATCGCCTCCCACCAGGCCCCAGCTCCAACATTTGGGATTACAATTTGACATGAGATTTGGAGGGGGACTCAGATCCAAATCATATCATGGCAGAAGGATAAGGGGCAGCAAGCATGCTACGTGGCAAAATCAGGAGCAAGAGAGAGCAAGGTGCTTCACACTTTTAAACATCCAGATCTCACAAGAAGTCATTCACTATCACAAGTGATGGTGGCCTCGAAATGTGGTGGTCATTTTTGCAGTACTCTATATGTAACCATCAATCTGGTAGTAAAAACCACAACCACAAAGGAAGGATTGCATGAATGTGACCACTGGCCTATAAGTCACAGCCCAGCTGCCCACTCCATCACTCTGCATATACCACAGCCCAGCTGCCCACTCCATCACTCCACATATACCACAGCAAGTGTCTTAGATTGTGTTTCCCAGAAGTCTGAAATGGGGATTTTTGTGCTGTGATTTACTGTGGGATCCCCCTCAAAAAGACCCTCTAAAGAAATGAGAGACAAAGGATTGGGCAGAGGAAAGAAGTTCAGTAAAGACATAGTTTCACCTAAGGTATAATCCCAGCCTGATCCCATGGGCAGACAGGCATATGAATGGCACCACAGAGCTGTCCAACTTGAGGCAATAGTACTAAACTTCTATTCCTGTCCCCTCACCATATCAATCAGTCAGTTCTCCTGGAAGTTGAAATGTGTGCATGCCTTGGCCTGAAGGACAGGCTTCTCCACTGGGTGTATTCATCCCAAGACCCAACCTTGGCAACCTTCAGCTCTGATCCTTTAACTGAGAAGTGATTCCTTTATAGAGCTGCATTTTCCACTCAAAACAGCATTTATTTTTGCAAGCACTTTTCTAACATAGATGGTAGGCTTTTCCAGCATTTTATATTGGTCTGTATTTATCACATAGCTGCCTATTTTCTCTTTCTAATTTGATTAGCATTTATTACATAGAAAGATTAATATAAATAAAAAATTTTAAATACACTTATAAGAGAAACCAAGGCATGCTAGAGATACTCTTTTCTAGGTGCATACACTAGTAGTTGGGGAATTTGATGTAGAAGAGAGAGGAAAACGTGGCGTTCATGGTCTCACGTGAATGAGTAGGAGGTTTATTGTAAGGAAGAGGAACAATGAAAAGATAAAGAAATTTTGCAACTGCCATGTGGAAAGCACCTTTAAATAAAGAGCAAAAGTGGAATATTTTGTGCAATGTCCTTCTTCAAGTTCTTCCTTCGAACTTAAAAAAAGTTCCAATACTCTGACTGCTTTGAGACATAAACAGGGGTCACTGGGAGTATGCAGTGGACAGAAGAGATGGGCAGTTAGGATGGGACAACAGCTAAAACTTAACCTAAATCAGGTGCTGGCAAGAGCAACAGCAAGTGTAAATGCACAGAGAGTCAGAAATACTTGGGTTATATATGCACAGGAAGAAAATCCAAATCACCCTTTCTCATAAACTCCAAGTTTTGCATTCCTAGTCTGGTCTACCTCTTTCACTTCTAAACGGAAATAAGTGGTAGAATAAAGTGTTCTGATAGAAGAGTAAATCACAATTCTGTGCTTTGAATATGTGACCAAGACAGATACTGGTACCAGAAGTAGGGTGTTATGTAGCAAACACCTGGAAATGTGGAGCAGCTTTGAAAGTGGGTAATGCATAGAGACTGAAAGAGTTTGAAGGTGCGTACTAGAAAAAGCCTAGATTGTTGTGAATGAAGGACAATTCTAATGAGGGCTTAGAAGGAGAGAGCTGTAGGAAGAGCCTAAATCATCTTAGAGATTTTCTAAGTGGTCATGATCAGAATGTTGGTAGAAATACGGACAGTAAAGTTCATTCTGCTGAGGTTTTATTTGAAAATGAGGAATATCTTACTGGAAACTGGAGGAAAGGCCACTCTTTTTATAAAGTGGCAAATAACTTGGCTGAATTTTATCCATGTCCTGGTACTCTGTGGAAGGCAGAACCTAAGGACAATGAACTCGAATATTTGATGAAAAGTATCTCAACAAACCACTCAGGGTGCTGCATGGCTTCTCTCGACTGCTTAGATATAGAAAAACGCAAAAAGAGCCTTTTGGCTCTCTAACCAGCACCATGGCGGCTGGCAAGAACAAGCGCCTTACAAAAGGCGGCAAAAAGGGAGCCAAGAAGAAAGTGGTTGGTCCATTTTCTAAGAAAGATTGGTGTGATGTGAAAGCACCTGCTATGTTCAATATAAGAAATATTGGAAAGACGCTCGTCACCAGGACCCAAGGAACCAAAATTGTATCTGGTGGTCTCAAGGGTCATGTGTTTGAAGTGAGTCTTGCTGATTTGCAGAATGATTAAGTTGCATTTGGAAAATTCAAGCTGATTACTGAAGATGTTCAGGGCAAAAACTGCCCGACTAACTTCCATGGCATGGATCTTACCCGTGACAAAATGTGTTCCATGGTCAAAAAGTGGCAGACAATGATTGAAGCTCATGTTGATGTCAAGACTACCGATGGTTACTTGCTTCGTCTGTTCTGTGTTGGTTTTACTAAAAAACGCAACAATCAGTTACGGAAGACTTCTTATGCTCAGCACCAACAGGTCTGCCAAATCCGGAAGATGATGGAAATCATGACCCGAGAGGTGCAGACAAATGACTTGAAAGAAGTGGTCAATAAATTGATTCCAGACAGCATTGGAAAAGACACAGAAAAGGCTTGCCAATCTGTTTATCCTCTCCATGAAGTGTTCGTTAGAAAGTATAAGTGCTGAAGAAGCCAGGTTTGAACTGGGAAAGCTCACGGAGCTTCATGGTGAAGGCAGTAGTTCTGGAAAAGCCACTGGGGATGAGACAGGTGCTAAAGTTGAATGAGCTGATGGATATGAACCACCCGTCCAAGAATCTGTTTAAAGTTCAGACTTCAAATAGTGTCAAATAAAAAGTGCTATTTGTGAAAAAAAAAATGCAAAAAGACATAACTTAATTAAAGATGGAATTTATTATCAAAATAGAAATAGAACTTAAAGATTTGGAAAATTCTCAGCCTGGCCATGTAAAGAAAAAGAAAGTGTGTTTTGGAGCGAATATTAAGGGTGTGGCTAAGCAACTGTTTGAAATGGAGGTTAATATGGATAGAAGGAAGCCAGGTGCTATTCACTGAGACAATGAAAGAATAATCGCAAAGGCGTTTCTGAAATCTTTGTGGATACCCCACTCTCACAGGCCCAAAGTGCCATGGCCTCGTGGGCAGAACAGTTTCAAAAGAGGGACCCAAGGTGCCTGTGGCCTCACTGCCCAGGGTCACCTCAAATCTCTGCTCCCTGCATTCTGGTGCAGCATTTCTTGGCTGCCCTAGCTGTTACTCAAGCCACTCAGCAGGGTACAAGCTGTATTACACGTTGGCATCCATGTGATGCTAACTCTGCAGGCACACAGAGTTCATGATCTGTGGAAACATGACTACCTCCACCTAGATTTCAAAAGATGCCTTGGAGAGCCTTGGAGAACAGGCAGAGAACTTCTACCAGGAGAAGACTGCCACTGAAAATTCCCACCAGAGCAATGCCCAGAAGAGGCATGAGGTTGGAGCAGCCTATGAGATCTGAGACATGTAGGGCCACCAGTGTGCAGTGGCAGCCTGGGGGAGCCCCAGGCACTTGAGTCTAACCCATAACAGCTTCAGCATGAGCTGAGCTCAGGCAATCCATGGGAGTAGGATCCCTTGGAGTCTTGGGGACCCAACCCCTGCCCCAGTGTGTCTGGAATAAGGGACATGGAGTCAAAGAATATTATTCTCAGATCTCAAGATTGAATGTTGTTTGCCTTGTTGAGTTTTAGACTCACTCAGGACCTATTACCCCTTTCTGCCTTTCCGTTACTTTTTCTTAGAATGGGAATGTCTATCTGATGCCTGTCCCACTACTGTATGTTAAAAGTACCTTGCTTTATTTCACAGGCTCACAGCTGGAGAAGGAATTTGAATCAGAGAGATCGTACCACAAGTTTTATCTGTACCTGATTTAGATGATATTTAGTTTAGATTTTGGACACAGATTTTTAAGTTGATGCTGGAATAAGTAAAGATTTGAGGGGCTATTGGAATGGAATGAATATATTTCATATGTGAGAAGGACACAAATTTAGGGGAGACTGGGGCAGAATGCTATGGTTTGAATTTGCCTGTCTTTCAAAATTTATGGTAAAGTGTAGTCCTCATTGTCATAGTATTAAAAGATGGGTCCTATGGGGAAGTGATTGAGTCATGAGAGATCTGTCCTCACGAATGGATTAGTGCCTTGTCACAGGGGTGGAGAAAACTAACTTAGGTCCCTTTTGTCCTGCCATACACAGCAACAAAGCACCATCTTGGAAGCAGAGAGCCGCCCTCACCAGAACTGAATGCAGGCACCATGACCTTGAACTTCCCAGCCTCCGGACCTGTGAGAAATAAATTTCTGTTCTTTATAACTTAGCCAGTCTCAGGTATTTTGTCACTGCAACTCCAGTGTACTAAGTCACAGTCTCAGGAAAAAAGCATGCGTTCCTCTTTTCTCCCAGTTAGTGCTGCCAGGACCTCCAGAACTCCGGATGGATTCCCCTGGCTGACACTTGAAAAGATTTTTGCTCTAACTTAATAGATAGGACAGACTGGCAAAGCCATAGTTAAATCAGTTGGAGGAGCCACAAATCAAATCATCTTCACAGAAAGGTACAAAGCTAACAAGTCCCAATGGTAATGAGGTTTGGGGAATTTTTTTTTTTTAGTTGGGGGGTGGGCATTGTTGTTGCTCTTTGGCTTTCTAGACCAGTAAGCCTGCCAGCAGGAATTGCTTACACACAGCTGTCATTTGGGTTCAGAGTGACTCAGAACACTCATAAAGAGATATAAACCACACGTGCCACCACATGCTTCTGGGCCACCCGTGACACAGAGTATATCATTCATTTTCTGACACTTATTCACCATCTGCTCAGGGAAACCTCCAGAGCAAATTAGTGTAGCCCTCACTTTCAGACATTAAAATCTACAGTTATGGGCACAGTAGCTACCCTGTGACAAGCATAGCGTTGGGCATTTAACAAATGTTTTCTCATTTAATTCTCACTACGTCCTCAAGCAATGCTCTCCCTTTATGCAGATAAGTTTGTCCAAAGGCATCAGGCACTAGTGGCCAGGGAGAATCTAATCTCAGATTTGTCTGGAGCCAAAATTCACACACTTTTGCAACATCAGGCAGAGCTAAGGAGAAGTTTGCTCACAGGTCTCTCCCCCAGTCCCACCTCCTGGCACACCTTTCCCTGTCCTCTCTGCAGCTTTTCCCAAACACCCAAGGCCCAGGTGTCCACTTTTTGGGCCTTGACTTAGGTTTCTATAAAATAGAGTTTTTCCTAGTCCTGCCTTCTCTCATTAGGGATTTACCCCACAGACCATGACACTATGATATCAGTCTCTTCTGTATCCTTGCAGGTCTCTCTAGGTACATGAGATGAGTCACAGTAACCTGACTCATGTCATGGTCTTGATACTTAGCATAGCTTGACATTCAATGCCTACCAGAAAATCTCTTTGTATTTTAAGAGGAGCCATTATTAATAACTCAAAAGAATGAGTTATGAAAGCACAGCATTATCTAAAATTAATACACTATACATGAAGGATGTACTACAAATGTAGACTTTTCCTCTTTCTATAATTTCTCTCATCCTAATCTGGAGGCCCTATCCTTACTTATAGCAGCTGGTAAGAAATCTTGGAATTTTCCAGTATAATGTAATTTTATTTTTTCTGGTAAATAGCACTTCATATCTCACAATCTAAGTTTTAACTTCTTATCTACAGTGTTTCTTTCCTCCAAAGTGTCTGCCTTCCTTATCTTTCCCCATAAATGTGCGTGCACATGGAAATTTATGGAGTCTCTCAGCATTGTAGAAGAGCCTTTGTTTCTTCTCACTGGTTCCTGTCCTCTTCAGCTTGGCATATAATTCCTGAGGGCTGGACACCAGGTTGCTGAAGGATCCTGTCCCTGCCCTATAACCCAGGAAGAATTTCTACTTCCCTTTCCTGTCAGAAGTAATATTCCCAGGGATCACCTTTTTCTCTCCTGCCCTATGGACTTCAGATATATCTCTCTACCTTTCACTATGGCAATAAATGCCACTGATTTGCTTTAATGGTAGTAAAGACTACAGAGAAACAGAGAGAGTAAAAATAAAAAATGCATTAATATGGGAGAAAAAACACCTAGAGGAATTTTACAAAATAGTTTCTCCATGACAGAAGCAAAATTAGAGCTGGGTGGTTTATACTGGGTGATACAGTTTGACTGTGTCCCCACCCAAATCTCACCTTGAATTGTAATAATTCCCATGTGTCAAGTGTGGGACCAGGTGGAGATAATTGAATCATGGGGGTGGTTTTCCCCGTACTGTTCTCATGGTCATGAATAAGTCTCATGAGATCTGATGGTTTTATAAATGGGAGTTCCCCTGCACAAGCTGTCTTGCCTGCTGCTATGTAAGAAATGACTTTGCTCCTCATTTGCCTTCTGCCATGATTGTAAGGCTTCCCCAGTCATGTGGAACTATGAGTCAATTAAACTTCTTTCCTTTCTAAATTACCTAGTCTCAGGTATGTCTTTATTAGCAGTGTGAGAGCAGACTAACACTGTCTCCTCCTGTAGATAGCAAAGGAGTGATTCTACTGCATTAATATTAATCTCATGAATGTAGCATCATTTCAGTCCTGTTTTTAGCTCAAGTCTAATTGGAGGAGAGTAGATAGCAACCAGCTATAATACGGAAAGCAACCATTTGGAGTCAGAGCTAGATTCAAATCCAAGTCCCATCACCTCATACAATGTTACCTTTGGGCAAGTTATTCAATCTTTTTGGGCTTCAGGTGGCCTTTCAAAAATGTTATCTGCATCGTAAAAGTGTTGCTGATATTCAATGAAATACTCCATATGAAACTCCTCACAAAGGACTGGGAACATAGTAAGTCTAAATACATGTTTGTTTCCATTCCTCTACCATTTTCCTTTATAAGATGAAGTGAGAAATTATGTGCTCCCTGGGAAATGACTATCTGCAGAGGCTTGTGGCATTCTACTTTCTGGATATATTGCCTTATGTCTGGCAAACTGTACTGATTAAAAGTTCCAACAGAAGAAGAAAAAACTAATTTGGAAGGGCTAATCAAGACTCTCCATAGTCCAAAAGGGATGATTTCCCAGTTGTGCAGAGAACCAATAAACCTCCATCCTGAAGACAAAAGTAATTTTATGAAGCTGCATGAAGTTTCTCTAGAGAGAGTGATTTCACAAAGCCCAGTGGTCACAGCTGTGCAGTGGAACCAAACTACTTTGAATCTCTGCCATCAAAGGAAAGAATCTCAGGATTTTCTGCTACAGAAGCATGATTGTGTTTAAATTCTTAAAATGCTGCATTAGCAAGAATTCTCCACAGAAACAGGCTCTCTCTCTAGAGTTGAGAGAAAGAGAGAGAGAGTTAATATAGGAGTTGCCTCATGGGACAATGGAGGCCAAGAAGTTCCAGAATCTGACATCTGCAAGCCAGCAAACAAAGAAAGCCAGTGATGTAATTTAGTCTGAATTCAAAGGCCCAAGAATGAAGGTATAGATGGTGTAAGTCCTGATCTGAGTCTAAAGGCCCAATAACCAGGAACACTCATGTTAACAGAAGATGAATAGGCTAGGTGCGGTGGCTCACACCTTTAATCCCAGCACTTTGGGAGGCTGAGGCAGGCAGATCACTTGAGGCCAGGAGTTTGAGACCAGCTTGATCAACATGGTGAAACCCTGTCTCACTAAAAATACAAAAATTAGCTAGACATGGTGGTGTGTGCCTGTAGTCCCAGCTACTCGGGAGGCTGAGCCACAAGAATGAACCCAAGAGGCAGAGGTTGCAGTGAACTGAGGTTGCGCCACTGCACTCCAGTGTGGGCAACAGAACAAGAAGAAAAAAAAGAGGAAGACGAATGTCTCAGCTCCATAAGGAACGAGAAAATATATTGTTCTGAAGTTTTGTTCTATTTGTGTTCTCAATAAATTGGATGGTACCTACTCACATTGGTGAGGATGATCTTCTGTACTCAGTCTAATTCAAATGTTAATCTTTTCTGGAAATACCTTCACAAACACACCTAGAAATTATGTTTTACCAGCTACCCGGGCATCCCCTAGTCCAGTCAAGTTGACACATAAAATGACCACCACGATTCTACCTCTTATCAATCAACCCATACACATGTTTTTAAACCACACTTGATCTTCAATTAAAGACACTAACAGGGTCATAATTCTGCCTAAAGTGATACAACTATCCTGCATACAACCGAAGACACACTAATCCCTTCCCCAGAAGAGGAGGCAAAGTATTTGAGTGATGTTAACTCTTCCCATCGATATCTTATAACTTTACTTCTGTGTAAGATTAATAATACTTAAATACTATGATATAAAGTCAATGCATCTTATGTTACATAAGGGAATAAGATAATGAAAAATATTTGCTTAATTTATATAGATACAAATTAATTTATAAATATATAAGACATATTCCATATATTCAAATATATATATATATATATACACATATATATTCACACAAATATATTCATTACAAAACAAGGAGAAAATACTCATGACAGTTATAGCCCTCATTTCTGTAACTGGTTGCTTATTCTTAGCTGGTATTTATAAATACCTTCTTCTACTATTCATTCTGTATTCCCTTTGCCTTCAGCAAACACCTCAGCTGGTCATGGTTTTTCACCTGGCAGGGTGATCCAAATCTGAAGGGCCTGGTCATTAGTAGCCCTTGAGTCCTGGTCATTGAGTTGTTATAGTTTTATATTGACCATAATCACAGGGCATGGTGACACTAAAAGATACCTGAAGGATCTCCTGTTTTCTGGACTTACTCTTCTCTCTCTCCATTATGGAATAATAGTCCAATTCTTCTTGGTGGTCTGAATTAATCACCTCAGTCAATACCATACTTCCATTCTTTACCTGTTGACTCAAAACCACAAGGAGCCCAAACTGACTGGGCAGCAGTCTTAACTTTCAGTTCAGTGGAATCATCATTATGTCTCCTGGTGAAAGCATTTCTCCCTCAGAACTAGAGACCTTTAGGCCGGCAGAGTATAAAGTCATAGAAATGGGAAGCAAAAATTTTGCTAGGGTAATGGTGAGTGGTTCCACTTCCATTTCCACTCTTTGGTTCTTCCACCCATGAATCCAGTCTATGGAAAAGACAACACCATGTATTGGACAGATTTAGAGCACAGAGAACCTTACCCCAGCACTCAAGGTATAGCCAGCTAACTGGCACTATAACTGACTCCTCAAAAAGCTATTGCACCATTTTATCAAGCCATCTGCTTCAGAATAGTGGGGAACGTGGTTAAACCAGCGAATTACATGAGCGTGCATTTATTGCTGCACTTCTTTTGCTGTGGTGTGAGTTCCTTAATCACACGCAATGCTGTGAGGCATGGCATGATGGTGGATAAAGCATTCTGTAAGTCCACAGATGGTAGTTTTGGCAAAAGCACTGTGTACAGGCAAGGCAAAGAGAAGTGTCTATTCCAGAATAAAACACTGCCCCTTTCATAGTGGAAGCAGGCCAATGTAATAAACATGACTCCAGGTAGCTGGCTGATCACCTAGGGATGGTACCACATTGGAGGCTCAGTGTTGGTCTCTGCTACTGGCAGATTGGACCTTCGGCAGTGACCATAGTTAGGTCAGTCTTGGTGAGTGAAAGTCCATGTTTCTGATCCTATGAATAGCCTCCATTTCTGCCACCAAGGACACTTTGGTCGTGAACCCATTGGGCAATGACAGGGGTGGCTGGTGAAACAGGCTGAGTAGCATTCACAGAAAGGGTTATCCTATCTACTTGGTTATTAAAGTTGTCCTCTGCTGTGGTCACCTTTTGCTGATCATTCACACAAAACATAAACACCTTCACAAGTTTTGCTGATTTGGAGATGTCTATCCACATTTCTGTCTCCTAAATTTGTCACCAAATTTTCCAATTATGTTCCTTCCAAGTTCCTGACCATCCGGCCAAACCACCATTGGCTACAGCCTATACATAAGGATTTAATCACACATCTTGCCATTTCTCCTTCTAAGCAAAGGGAACAGCCAGGTGCACTGGCCGAATTTTCGTCCACTGGGAGTTCCCTTCATAACTGTCCTTCAGGGATGTCCCAGAGAGTAGTTGTAGTGCCACAGAGAGTGGTTGTAGTGCCACAGAGAGTGGTTGTAGTGCCACAGAGAGCGGTTGTAGTGCCACAGAGAGCGGTTGTAGTGCCACAGAGAGCGGTTGTAGTGCCACAGAGAGTGGTTGTAGTGCTACAGAGAGCGGTTGTAGTGCCACAGAGAGTGGTTGTAGTGCCACAGAGA
>NW_012103887.1:583968-604300 GCF_000951045.1 Mandrillus leucophaeus
GTTGTAGTGCCACAGAGAGCGGTTGTAGTGCCACAGAGAGTGGTTGTAGTGCCACAGAGAGCGGTTGTAGTGCTACAGAGAGTGGTTGTAGTGCCACAGAGAGCGGTTGTAGTGCCACAGAGAGTGGTTGTAGTGCCACAGAGAGTGGTTGTAGTGCCACAGAGAGTGGTTGTAGTGCTACAGAGAGTGGTTGTAGTGCTACAGCTGTCCACTTCTGGGTGGTGCTGCATATCATGCGGAAACATCTGTAAACCAGGCCTAATTCTTCTCTTCCTCTGCCAGCTGATCATAGGGAACTCTCCATGAAGCCATAGGTACAGTCTGGGAGAGAGAAAGCAGTGCAGCAGAAGGCAGGAGCATGGGCAATTGGGCAACTTCTTCATGTAAGTTACTTATGCTTTCAGAGACTGTTAGAGCTGGATCACATACATACCACTTCCATTGATGATGAAGAGCTGCGTGCATGCCTAACTTTATTGCTTGGTGGTCAGATAACACCCAGTTTATTATGGGCAGCTCAGGTCACATGGTAACTTGGTGCCACATGGTTGAGCATTCAGTCTCTACTGATGTCCAATAGCAGGCCAAGAACTGTCTCTCAGAAGGAGAGTAGTTATTTGGAGAAGATGGCAGGGACTTACTCCAAAACCCTAAAGGCCTGCACTTCAATCCCCTTATAGGGACCTGCCAAAGGCTTCAAACAGCATCTCTATTCACCACTAATATATCAGTCACCATTGGATATGTTAGATCTTATGGCTCAAGTAACAGAGCAGCTTGCACAGTAACCTAGACCTATTGCAGAGCCTTGCTTTGTTCTAGACTGCAGTCAAAACTAGAAACTTTTCAGGTGATTTTGTAAATGGCCCAGCATAACACACCCAAATGTGGAATATGTTGACTCCAAAGTCCAAAGAGGCCCAACATGTGCTGTGTCTCTTCCTTGGTTGCAGGTGGTGCCAGATGCAACAATTTAACCTTCACCTTAGAAAGGATATCTCTATATGCCCCACACCATTGGACACATAGAAATTGCATTGAGTTAGAAAGCCCTTGAATTTTTGTCAGATTTATTTCCCAACCTCTGACAGTTACAGGTCTTATCAATAAGTCTAGAGTGGTTGCTAATTCTCATTCACCAGGTCCAATCAGCAAAATGTGATTAATGTAATGGGCCAGTGTGATATCTTGTGGAAAAGAAAGGTCATCAAGATCCATGAAAACTAAATTATGACATAGAACTGTAGAGTTGACGTACCCTTGAGGTAGGAGAGTGAAAGTATATTGCCGGCCTCGCCAGCTAAAAGCAAACTGCTTCTGCTGGTCCCTTCTGCTGGTCCCTATGGACAGAGATGATGAAAAAGCTATTTCCCAGGTCAATAGCTGCATATCAGTGCCAGGAGATAGTTGATTTTCTCAATAAATGGAACCGTATCTGGTACAGAATCTGCAATTGGAGTCATCACTTGGTTAGGTTTATGATAATCCACTGTCTTTCTCCAAGACCTGTCTATCACAGGCCAAACAGGATAGTTGAATGGAGATAGGGTGGAAATCACCACGCCTGCATCTTTTAAGTTTCTGAGGGTGGCACTAATTTCTGCATGTAGAATTGCTTTTGATTTGCTATTTTTCTAAGTAGAGGCAGTTCTAATGACTTCCATTTGGCCTTTTCTATCATAACAGCCCTCACTTCACAGGTCAGGGAATGAATGGAGGAATTCTGCCTGCTACTAAATATGTCTATTTTAATTACACATTCCAGAACTGGAGAAAAAAAAACAAAAACCACAGGATAGGTTCAACAATCCATTGGACTCACTGTGAGACAAATCTGAGCTAAAACTTTATTGATCATCTGACTTCCACAAGCCCCTACTCTAATGAGAAGACTACTCTGATGTTTTAGGTCTCCTGTAATCAGTGGATAGACAAAGCCAGTGTCCAGTAGACCCAAAAGGTCTGATTATTTGCCTTTCCCCAGTGTACAATTATCCTTGTAAAAGGCCATAGGTCCCTTTGGAGAAGGATAGGAGAAAGATTTAACAGTATAAATTTTTGGTATTATACTGTGGTTCTTCCAGGGGACTGACCTCTCCTTCACTCATGGGGTTCCAGGTCTGTAAACTGGCTCATCTGGGAATTGATTGAGGGGCCACATCTCTCTGTTTTTATGATTTGAGTTAGACTTTTGTTTTTTGGCCTAGAAATGTTCTGCTTATACAGATCAGTTAAGATTTTAGTAGGCTTCCTATCTATTTCACTTTGAGAAACATCATGATTAACTAGCCAATACCATATGTCTCCTGGAGTCAGACTATTCTGGCGCTGCTTTGACTCTGCTGTTCATTATAATAACCATGCCTACATTGCCTTTGGTGGTTAAGTGCCACCGCCACCACTTGACTCCTGCCATATTCTGGGATCTAATTATTCCCATTGCATTTAGGTTTTCCAATCAAACGACTGTGGTTCCCATTGTAAGGTGGGGCCTACAAGAAAGAGCAACCACAAAGCTCGACAAAGATGCTGGGTATCCCCTCAACATTTATTTATTTATCCAAAGTATTTCTCAAAGTATTGGTGAAAGGTATGTCTTCTGGATTCTTCCGTCATAGGTGAGTAAGGTAAATGACAAATCCACTCTAATCTTCCAGTCTCCTTAAGACTTTGAATTTCTTCCTCTCTATTAAACTAAGTAAGGTCAGGCATTTCTAGTTCATTTACGGTGGGCCATCTTTTTATCTTTGTCTCACCCAGCCAGCTAGAGTCCTTTCTGCCAAGCCATAACACTGAATGCAGAATCTCTGCTTATTGAGCCCATCTCAATAAATTCAGCCTGATCCAATTTTATGTTCCTTCTACCATTTTTCCACACCCTTAATTCCCACACATGTTCCACATCCATAATTCCCATACGTGTTTCTGGGATTTCTGCTTGTATGAACTAATAACCCCAAGTAGTTCTTTTGGAATTCAGTGCACCCTGTTATGGGTCATACTTTGTACCTCATCTTTAGGGCCCTGCTGGGACTTGAGTCCAGTCATAGGTCTAGAAACAAAGAGGGGTGGTCAGGATGAGTCCTGAGGAGAATCAGAATTGTCTTGCATGGCAGTTCTCTCAGGGGAGATCATTACCATTTCCTCAAGCAATGCAGGGTTAAACCCCTCAGACAGAGGTGGACAGGCCAATACCACTGACACTAGGGAGGCTGCTGTCAGGAGGGTTGGGGAGGCCTCTTCTACTGGGGCTGGGGAGACTTCTCCCTCTGGAAAAGAAGGTTCATCGGAATTTAGGGGCTGAGTATCTCCAGATTCATCAGGGTCTTCCCACATGGCCCCATTTCAAATTACAGGATTCCATTCTTTCCCAATCAATGCCCTCACTTTAACAGTAGACACCCTGGGAGGCTGGAATTTCAACTTGTGCTGTAATTTAGCCAATCATCAGATGAGGTTCTGCATTCAGCCTTCAGCATTCTCAACCCTGAAACTATTGGAGATAAGGCTGTCCTTCAGGGCACACCTGGAAGCTCTTAGGTCATTTGTGATTCTTCACCTGGAAATTCAACTCCCTGAATTGAACTCATTTCTTTTTTTCCACCACACATCCAGTAACATTTGGAGAAACCAACCAGCATCATTATATTCCCTATTTTTCCATAAATGTTCAAAAGTATCATATAGAGAGTCACTTAGTTCACAACAAAATACCTACTAATGAACAGTCTTTAGCACCATGTACAGTACAGAAGATCCTGCTTCACCTCTGGCCTCACACATTGGACAGGGAAAGGGAGAGGGTACTCCACTGGCAGCCAGTTTCTAGATTGAAAAGCTTGCTCAAAAAGGAGAGCTGTCCAATAAAGGTCTTTCTCCACAGATCCTGAATAAAGAAAAAGGAAACAGTCAGGTAGCCATAGGAAATAAATGTGATAGGTATTTGGGAAAATATAATTAAAAAGAAAACTTTCTCCCTACCGAGAAGTCTTCTCCCTAAAGAGAGTTGAAGCGGGAAAAAATAGCGCTTTTATTATTGAATAAGTTTTGGCAAAAAACAGAACTTCAACAAATTTAGTTTAAAGATTGAATTGGCTTTTATTAGCAATTCATGAATCAGGCAGCATCCTGTCTAAAAATAGAGGGAACTCTGTTAGGTGAGGTGAAACAGTTAGTTTTTGTAAGGTGCCATCTTGCCGAATAAGGAAACAGAATAATACAAAAAAGTGGATTGGTTAACATCAGGTTACTTTAGGTTACTTTCATTCTTTCCTGTAGTGCTGGCTCAGGTTGGCTGAGCCCTTTCTCATTGGTCGTTGTGAATCTCTTGTTTGACTATGTGACACTTAGCATGAATGACTCCATTTTGGTTTGGTCTGTAGAGGCCCAGTACAGGAGCTCAATCCAAACCTACAGCCTTCCGTAAATTTTATTTAATAGCATTAAACCAGAATGTAATGTGCACCACTACGAGATTGCAGAGACAGAAAGAAATCTCACATTTTTATATAGCCAAGCAGCCACAATCCATTACATACGTGTTTTCAAGGTAAGCAATAACTAGTCCTCGAATAAGAGGCCTTGACAGCACCAACTGTCACACAAAGTTCATCCTAACTTTACCTAGGCATGGGGCTGACCACCTGTATTAGCTAATTGGTTTTATCCAAAGGAAGAAGCCAACTTCTCATATCTTATATTGAGGAGCAGTTTTGCAACTTGGAGCAAGATACTCACTGAAGTCAGACTTCTACCCTGACACAGAAACTGGGAGATGGGGGTGCTATGTCCTTTGATGTTTACATTTCAAAGAGATGGTTGCCAGGTCTTTGCGAAGACATTCCAGGGTAACAAAGCTGAGGAAAGTCCTACCTAATCTCCAAAAGGATTTAAATACATTTCAAAGGGAGAAGAAAATAATTACAACTAGAAGTTTTCTAAGGTAAATGCTTAAAGAAAAAGGAAGAGAAGAAAATCTCTTTTCGTATTTTCAAGAGGAATAATTAAGCCTTTTAATTTTAGTTTGTGCATAGTAAGTCCTCAATTAATATAGTAGATAGGTTCTTGGAAACTGACTTTAAGCAAAATGATAATGAAACCAATTTTACCATAGGCGAACTAATATAAAAAAAGAGTTAAGTTTCTGTAACATTTCTGGTCACAAAAACATTACCAAACCTCTAACAAAAGACTGAAAAATACTTCTAATATTAAACCTTGAAATAAATGAGAGCTGCACATACATTTAAGATCAATAAAAACAAGTAAGATAATTATTTACCCAATTTCGGAATCAGTGAGTGAAGGCAGCCATAGGTAGGTTCAATCAAGGAATAAATGTTTTCACAGCTAAAATCATAAGGAACACCCCCAATCACCATATGGCTTAAAAAACCAACAATTGCACATATGGCGGCTCACTGAGTGCTTTCTTGCTGCATCCTTTATTGTTGTGCCTTTGCATGATTATTGTATACTTTACACATTCTTATTTGACAATGATTTATGTTTACTCATTCACTCATTTTCCAACCCACTCATTCCAGTTCAGGGTCATGGGTGGCCATGCAGCCTATCCCAGCAGCTTAGGGCAAGGCCAGAACCAGCTCAGGACAGGACACCATCCCACTGCAGGGTGCACTCACACTGGGACCACATAAACACACCGTTTCATTCCATGTGCACAGCTTTGGGATGTGAGAGGAAACCCGAGTATCCAGAGCAAACCCATACCGACATGCGGAGAACGTGTAAACTCTACACAGAGAGTGGCCCCAGATGGGAATCTATTTTTTTTCCTCCAATGTTAAAATGAAACAAAGTTATGCTAGGACCCACTGTATTTTCATGAAAAGGTTCTGTTGTAGAGACTGGGGGAATCATGAGAAACCTGTGTGAGCTGGAGTTACGTGGTAACACAAACAATGAATAAGCAGAAGCTATAAGGTAGATAGAAGACACCTATCTCAAGATTCATATAAAAATCTATAACTGAGAGAGTGCTAATAGAGATGAGTGAGAAGCAGGCATGTGGCAAGCAACTGAGACTATCTGAGCAAATCCACCACTTTGCCGTTGCAGTTGCCTTCAATATGGAACCACCACTTTCCAGGTTTGGCTGTCCAGATTTCCCTGAGCTCCCTTGTGTATATATTATTACAACCACCACCACTCCCTTCCTCCGTATACACACCATTACTTGAAGTAGCATGAGGAGGGTCTTCATTTCATGGCTAAAATAGTGCTTGCTTAAAACATGATGGAAATAGTTGTTCTTGAAGGGCTTTCTGGAAAACCTGGGATGCCACCGTGCTGAACACACTGTCATCCAGATAAAATGGACTCTTCTTGGGGAGCCTTGACATCTGGAACATGGGAAGGTCATTCTGTGGATTCAGGGTCACTCTGACAACACTAAAAAGGGCCTATACAGTGTTATACGAATGCAAATGAATGTCCTTAGGTGAATGAAGAATCGCAAATATAGTAGCTCTGGTTTGTGAAAGGTAAGATTTGATTGTCTTAAACAAAGGGCTTTTTTTCTGTTGTTGTTTTTTGTTTTGTACGATTCTTGGAGTCTGCAACTTTAAGCAAATGACATGTGATGACCTTGACTGTATGTCGTTGGTAAGACCTCCTTGGTAAGAATTTAATAGAATTAGTCTTTGTGCAAGACATTCATCTGTTCATCTGTTGCTCTGCTTATTTGTTCAACCAACCAACAATTATCAGGCCATGCAGGGTTCTATGAACTGAGAACACAACAGCTGATAAGCTAGACCAGGGCCCTGCTGTTGAGGCACTTATATCCCACTGGGAGACAGAAAACAAGCAGAGGCATAGGAAGACATAATATATCAGCTGCAAAGTTCAGGGAGAAATAAAGCAAGGGAGGGTGGATACTATCTCAGACACTGTTCAGGGAGATCACATATTATCTTGTGTTCATTATCACTTAGGCCAGCAGTATGAGCTAAAATGTGGCAAATAACATTTTTCCAAGGGTCAGAAAGAAAGAAAGCACTGTAGATGACTGGAGTTGGAGGCTCTAAAGAAGTAAATATGAAACTTTTCTTTCTGGGCTACAGAGGTGTGGCAGCTTTTAAGAACCTTTTCTCTAGCTTCCCTCAGAGATCACTTAAAGAAGCCAAGTGAGGTATCTGGTGTTTGCCATTCCTATTAAAGATTTCATCACTGAAGGACCCCTGACACATTTTCACAAGTGATCCAATCACAATGCCCTATAGGAGGGCAGTGCTGCCAAATGGGGACAGCATCAGTCTAGCTACCCAGAGACCCCAGTCCTATTCCAGATTGATGCCAGATACTTATTTTTATCCTTGTATGATGTGTCTAGTCCACCTGAAGTCTCAGTACCAGTCTCAAGTAGATGAGATAATGGAGTTAAATGCTGTGCTTTGTGTGAATTTCAATATAGCGAACACAAAGCCACTTCTGGGGTTGTAATGCAGCTGATTTCACGCATGCCTTCTCTCCTCTTCCAGACCAGAAGCTCCAGAAGGACGGAGACCTTGTCTTGCTCATTGGTTTTATACTCCAACTCGTAGCACTATACTTGGCATATAGTGGCACTTCATACATGTCTGCTTAATAAGTAAGATCAAACCAAATCAAATCAAATTATTTGTAACAGCACTGACTGCCTTGTCCTTGATAGGTTTCTCTTTGAAGCAAACAAAGTAGGAGAAATAGTGATATAATTTCTGTTATTATCTGTCTTGTACTATATTTGGTGAAAGTGAACTGCTTTTTATAAAATAAGTGGCTAGGGCTGGGGAGTTTTAAAATAACTCTTAAAGGTAAAGGTTTGGGGTCCCTGGAATGAAATACTCAATAAAGCAATTACTCCCCTTGGTGGCTTTCCAGAGTCCTGTACCTTTGGGATTAACTTTCCCTTTTCTGTGTTTGCACAGTAGTCCCTGGGGGAACTGTTGCTGAGGACACTTACTGATGAGACATTGCTTGTTCAGGCTCATAGTCCCTTCTGGGAGAAATGCTATACCAGGCTTCCAACTCCATCTCATCCCACACACGGAGGCTTCACCATCCTGGCAACCTTACTGTGCTACCTTTGACCACAAAACAGGTAAGCGCTCAGGGTCAGACATAATAAATCTCGTATGGTGAGGATATCTACAATGTTTGGCACAATCACATTGTTTGAATTTATAAATGATTACACAGCAAGAATTTGTATTGTTCATATTAAAGTGAACTCACAGAATCATTGGAAGTTAGCAAAAAATAAAACAAACCCCAAGTAAAGTGATAAATATTAAATTTTGGAGTGTCCAGACACCAAATGTGAGTACAGTCAAATGCAAACTCTAGTAAAGAAAATAGGCCGGGTGTGGTGGTTCATGCCTGTAATCCCAACACTTTGGAGGCTGAGGCAGGCAGATCACCTGAGGTCAGGAGTTCAAGACCAGCCTGGGCAAAGTGGTGAAACTCCATCTCTACTAAAAATACACAAATTAGCTAAGCATGGTGGCAGGCACTGGCAATCCTAGCTACTCAAGAGGTGGAGGCAGGAGAATCTCTTGAACATGGGAGGTGGAGTTTGCAGTGAGCCAAGATCACACCATTGCACTCCAGCATGGGTAACAAGAGTGAAACTCTGTCTCAAAAAAAAAAAAAAAAGAAAGAAAGAAAGAAAGAAAGAAAAAGAGAAAATACATCTATGTTGAATTGTGTGAAACAAGCAGCCCTCTATGGCATCAAATGAATGGGGGTTGGTAACAATTGTCCAATGAAAGCAGATCTTCTCTGTCAAGAAAAATAGGGATAAAAGAGGATTTGGGCCTGATTCATCCAAACAATTGCAATAGCTAGAGCACTAATTTCTCATACTCTGTCTTAGTCCATTTTCTACTGCTATAACAGAATACCACAGACCGAGTAATTAAAACAATAAAAATAAAAATGTATTTGGCTCACAGTTCTGGAGGCTGGGAAGTCCAAGAGCATGACGCTGGCACCTGGCAAGTGTCATCCTATACCAGAAGAATGGAAGGAGGAAGCAAGCTTGCAAGACTTGCAAGAGAGAGAAAAGTGGGCCAACTCACCCATTTGTGGGGAACCCACTCCCATGACAATTAACCTGCTCCCACAATAATGGCATTAATTCATTCGTGAAGGGATCTGCCTAATCACCTCTTTATGGTCTCACCTCTTAACATGGTACAGATTAGGACACCAAAGCCCATTGTGTCTTGGCAACTTGTCCATAATCACACAATCAATAAAGGATTCAGTGAGACCCTCCATTCTCCTCTGGTAACTCCAGGTCCTTTCCAATGCCATTCTACTGCCTCTCGGGCAGGCTCCAACCACTACATTCTATATCACATTCCATATCATGCTCTTGGCTAGAACCCCAAGCCTGGTTGCAAAGACCTACCCCTCTCAACAGTAATATCATACTCAGACTGGCGAAGAGTGATATGGTTTGAATGTTCCCTCCAAAACTCAAGCTGAAATTTGGTTGCCATTTGCACAGTGCATAGAGGGTAATAACTTAGAAGAGTCATCAGCAAGATTAAGTTTATGGGATGTAGAAGATATTCTATTAGAGTATGAGAGAAATAATTTATATTTATATTTATATTTTTATCTTGTTCTCTTTTAATATCTATCTATCTATCTATCTATCTATATCTATATATATATATATATAAATGTACATAGTAGTACCATGGTACATAGATAAGTTAAAAATTGTGTGGCCAAAATAGTGTGAAGACCACTGGTTTAGAGCATTACGAGTTGGAAAAGCGTGTTCAGATTTCTACTGTATTACTTACTTATTGCCTAAACCTAGGCAAAATCTTCAAATTTCCTGAGCCTCACTTTCAATGTATGTATTACAAGGACAATGATAGCACATATATCATCAGAGTGGTGCAAGGATCAAATGAGTGCTTACTATGGTGCCTGGCAAGAAGTAAGTGTGAAATAGATAATAGCTTTTATTACTCATCAACAAAATGGAGATTATCATTTCTTTCTTGCCAAATTATTGTGAAATTTAATGACATGGTATATTTAAAAGCATATTGTAAAGTATAAATTCCAGACAAATGTAAGACACTATTTCTTACTGTTTGCTGAAAAACAGTTATTTTCAGGGCTAGAGTATGAAACTATTTCAATTTAACTTTTGTTTTGTGGGACTACCTTACTTTTCTTCATACCTCAGGATGATCATAGGGATACCTGGGAAAAAATGTTCCCAGGGCTAGTACCCTGAGATTTTTCTCTATAAACAGAGAATTTGGACATTATCTGGGTTGCTGAGTGTGGGCTCTCTAAGGCCCTTCTGCTACAAATGTTAGCATTTTCCAACTAAGACCAATATATTCTAGTATTCCCCAAAGTTCTTGTCCTTTAAAATCAGAGTAAGAACTTGAGGTGGTTTGTTCATATAAAGCAGTGCTTTAGAATAAACAAGATTTATGTATTTAATAAGATCTACACAATACTGGAATTCGGTACCAGAGTAGGTCTAGGAAACATAACAGGCTCCCAGAGCAAGCTATTTAAATGAAAGAAAACATAACCAACTTAATTCTAACCTTCTTTGAGGATAGTAAATTATTTATAACTGAAATCATTTCTGTTTCATTTCTAGTAATATCATATTATGTTGGCTGGCACAACAATGAATAAAGTAAGAACCATATATTCTGACTTTCCCTATTGAACTACCTTTAATCTCTCTCTGTTTCAATGACCCAGAGGAACAGTGACAACGTGAGATTCAAGACTCTGTGAGCTGGACAGCAGATGGAGGCACACTGGGACGTAATCCTGGCAGTTAAGAGACATGTGAATGGGCTGATGGGGAATGATCTTTTTGTGAAGTCTGTTGTTGGCAACACCTTGTGGCAGAAGAAACAGCTAAGTGATGGTCCCCACAGCTGCCATTCTCCAGTCTTGAAGTTGGTGGATGACCTCACTGTGACCGACCCCCTATGGGCTAACAATGTGGAAAACAGTAATGGTCAAGAAATCCTCCCTGTCCTTTTGTGTTCCAGGCAGAGAGCCACCCATCCCCATGTGACTAAGAGAAGACTCATGGATGAGCTCCTTGAAAACCTATGACAAAGCCAGACACAACCCCTTCTAGGGTCTGAATGTTTGTGTCCTTCCAAATTCGTATGTTGAAATCCTAACCCCCGAGGTGATGGTATCAGGAAGTGGGTCCTTTGGGAGGTGGTTAGGTCATAAGATTGGAGCTCTTATGTATGGAATTAGAGATCTGACATTTTTAAAAGGCCCCTGAGAGCGGCTTTGCTCCTTAAGCCGTGTGAGGATACAGCAAGAAGGTGCTGTCCATGAGAAAGCTGGCCCTCACCAGACACCAATCCTACAGATGCCTTGATCTTGGACTTCACAGCCTCCAGCACTAAAAGCAATAAGTTTTTGTTGTTTATAAGCCACCTAGTCTATGATATTTTCTTATGGCAGCTTGAACAGACTAAGCCAACCCTCCAAATTTTCATTCTTCGGTTCTCACTGACTAATCTGAACAAATTGCTCATCAACATAACTTGTTCAAACTTAATGAGGCTTCTCTCCTTCCCCCAGGCCATTGAACTTTGGCTTGCCCCTGAGCTTAACCAAGCACTAAAACACAGAACATCTCTCCTCAGTGATCCTTCCCTGTTCAAATCGTCTGTTCACACCACCTGCTCATCCCACTCCCACACAGCCACTCCTCTCTAGGATTCTCTACGCCTCCATATAAAAAGAGAAACCCTTGGCCAGGCACACTGGCACACGACTGTAATCCCAGCACTTTGGGAGGCCCAGGTGGGTGGATCACCTGAGGTCAAGAGTTCGAGACCAGCCTGGCCAACATGGCGAAACCCTGTCTCTACTAAAAATACAAAAAAAAAAAAAAAAATTAGCCAGGCATAGTGGTGTGTGCCTGTAAACCTCAGCTACTTGGGAGACTGAGGCAGGAGAATCGCTTGAACACAGGAGTCGGAGGTTGCAGTGAGCCGAGATTGCGCCACTGCACTCCAGCCTGGGTGACAGAGTGGGACTTTGTCTCAAAAAAACAAAAAAGGAGAATCCCTTTTCTGCCTGAGCTTTCAGACACTTGCAGATGCTATGGTCAGAGCATTCTCCTTAAGACAACAGTGACCCTCTTCCTTTTGCAATAGAACTTATGAATGGAGTGTCTCTTGACTGAAGTCCAGATTTGTTTTTTCACTTCACAAAGGAAAGCTACACATTTTATTCTGCCTTTAGTCTTAGGATTCTAAGTGTGATTTTGTTCTTGTGTTCATCTATTAAATACCTACATATCAATATATATCAAGCTCACTCTTGGTGCTGGAGATAAAATAAGAACAAGCTTTCTCTTCCATGGACCAATACCCTATTAGGGGAGTGGGTGGGAGACAGATAAGGAAAAAATAAACATCAAATGATATGAAGTGCTTTGGAGAAAAGTAAGCAAAGTACAGTGGTGCCCCCTATCCATGGTGGATACATTCCGAGACCCACAGTGGATGCCTGAAACTGTGGATAGTGTTAAACTCTCTCTCTCTATATTCTGTTTTTTCCTACACATTTTTTTGTGATAAAGTTTATTATATGATAAACTGGGTAAGACTCACCATACAATTGCTTTTTTTTTTTTTTTTTTTTTGAGACAGGGTTTCACTTTTGTTTTCCAGGCTGGAGTGCAATGGCACCATCTCGGCTCACTGCAACCTCTGCCTCCCAGGTTCAAGCGATTCTCCTGCCTCAGCCTCCCAAGTAGCTGGGATTACAGGCATGCGCCACCACGCCCAGCTAATTTTGTATTTTTAGTAGAGACGGGGTTTCTCCATGTCGGTCAGGCTGGTCTCAAACTCCCGACCTCAAGTGATCCACCCTCCTCGGCCTCCCAAAGTGCTGGAATTACAGACATGAGCCACTATGCCTGGCCACAATTTCTTTTCTTTCCTTAAGTGGAAGATTTTCACTTTTTCACTGAATGGAAGCAATTTATGGCTTCTCTTTGCATGTCCTGATTGTCAGCATCTCTACTGTTGCACTTTGGGGACATCATGAAGTAAACTAAGGATAACTTACCACAATCACTGCAACAATGTGAAAGTCAGTCTGATAACCTGGCCAACTATGAAGTGACTAATGGACAGGTAACAAAGACATCGTGAGCATACTGGACAAAGGGATGATTCACATCCTGGGGGGACAAAGCAGAAAAGTGTGAGTGTCATCATGCTGCACAGAATGGCACCAAATTTAAAACTTATGCATTATTTCTTCTTTCTTTGTTGAGATGGGATCTTGCTCTGTTGCCCAGGCTGGAGTGCAGAGGCACAATCTTGGCTCACTGCAGCGTCAACCTTCCAGGCTCAAGCAATCCTCCCACCTCAGGCCCCCAAGTAGCTGGGACTACAGGTGCACACCACCAAACAAGGCTAATTTTTATATTTTTTGTAGAGACAGGGTTTTTCCATGTTGCCCAGGCTGGTGTCGAATTCATGAGCTCAAGCAATCTACCTGCCTTGGCCTCCCAAACTACTGGGCTTACAGGTGTGAGCCACTGCACCTGGCCTGAATTCTTGATTTCTAAAATTTTTCATGTACTGTTTTCAGACCACAGTTGACTGCAGGTAACTGAAATCATGGAAACCAAAACCCATAGTGGATAAGGGGGTACCACTGTAAGAAGGGGTATCTGGGCTTGGGGATGAGTTGGTATTGTATATATGGTAATCAGATAAGATTTTGTGAACACCAAAGACCTTGTATTAGTCTATTCTCGCACTGCTATAAAGAAATGCCTGAGACTGGATAATTTATAAAGAAAAGAGGTTTAATTGGCTAACGGTTCTGCAGGCTGTACAGGAAGCATGGTGGCTTTTGCTTCTGGGGAGGCCTCAGGCAACTTACAATCATGGTGGAAAGCAAAGGGGAAGCAGGCACATCTTACATGGCCAGAGCAGAAGGAAGAGAGAGAGGGAGGGAGAAGGTGCTACACACTTTTAAACAACCAGCTCTCACAGGAATTCACTCACTATCATAGGAACAGCACCAAGGGGGAAGGTGTTAAACCATTCAGGAGAAACCGCCCCCATGATTGGATAATCACCTTCCACCAGGCCCCACCTCCAACATTGGAGATTACAATTCGACATGAGATTTGGGCAGGGACACAGATCCAAAACATATCAGGCCTAAAAGCAGTCATGGAGACGACTAAGTGCAAAGCCCCTGAGATGTGTGTTTGGGGTGTTCACAAAAGAGTAAAGAGCCGATGTGGCTGGAAGATAGTAAGCACGGGATATGAGATAAAATCAGAGAGGCAGCGTGTTCTAGGTCGTGCAGGGCTTGTGGGCTATCGTAAAGACTTTGGCTTCTACTCTGAATGAGATGGAAACCTAATAAGCATTTTGAGTAGTAGTGCTATGATCTGACTAACATTTTAAAAGATCTACTCTTGATTCTACATCGAGAATAGGCGAGGGAAAGAGCAAGGACAGAAGCACAGAGGCCATTTGGGAATCTGCTGCAACAATATGTGCAAGGGAAGATGGTGACCAGGACCAAGGTGGTGGCAGATTGCCGTGTGGAAGGGCAGGCTGTGGGAGATCAGAATCAGGACTTGAGTTTGGAGCACATTTTGCTTTTTATGCTTATTACACATCAAAGTGGAGCTTTCTAGTTGGAAATCAGATAGATGAGAGAGAGAGAAGTTGTGATTTGGGGAGGGAGATCTTTACAGATTTTTGATGTTAATATCTCTGAAAGGAATCTTTCTAAGTATTTAAACAATTAAGACAATGAGCTAAGTCAAATGATTATTTCATTAATGATTGACTATTGTTAAGTCGAATATAATTACTTAGCTTTGTCTGCTTGGTCTGTGTTGCCTGATATGCTGACTACGCTTTTGCCTCAAGCTTTTGCATTTTGTTCCCTCTGTCTACCAGAGTTACTCAAAGTGCAACCAGATAAAAAGCAAGAGCCAGGCTGGGCATTGTGGCTCACGCCTGTAATCCCGGCACTTTGGGAGGCCGAGGTGGGAGGATCACGAGGTCAGGAGTTCAGGAGCAGCCTGGCCAACGTGGTGAAACCCCATCTCTACTAAAAATACAAAAAAAAAAAAAATTAGCTGGCCATGCTGGCACATGCCCATAGTCCCAGCTACTCGGGAGGCTGAGGCAGGAGAATTGCTTGAACCCGGGAGGTGGAGGCTGTAGTGAGCCGAGATCGTGCCATTGCACTCCAGTCTGGGTGATAGAGCGAGACTTTGTCTCAAAAAACAAACAAACAAACAAAAAGCAAGAGCCAGAGTGCAAATGAACACAGTGCTTCCTTCGTCAAGAAAGTCTTGCAATAAAAGAGAAAAATGTCAACTGCAGTGAAGAGTGTCCTTAATGACGGAGCTGGTTTGCATTCTGGGGAAACTGCAATCTCCTCATCACTAACTGGAAGAAACCTACCACAGACCATACTTTGAGAAGGAAAATTCTAGAGCATCACTGAAGCAACCCCAAATAACTACACGGCTCTTCTTCATTCCATTCAGGAATGAACGAATGTCATGTCCTCAGAGAAGCATTCCGTTCTAAAACAGCTGGCTTCAGTCTCTCTCTTTTAGTTTTCTTTGTAGCATGTATCATTATTTGACTTTATATTATGTAATTATTTGTTTAATATCTCTCCATTAAAGCAAACTCAATTAGAGTTGGAACTTGCTCTGTTTCATTCAGTTATATCCCCAGCACCTAGAAAATTGCCTAGCACCTAGGAGGTATATAATAATGAAAACGAATAAATAGTAATAAAAAGGATGAATATAGGTATACTAATATCAATGTCCCTGCTGTTTAAAATTTTGTCTTCATCTAATAAATCTGTGACCTTCTTTAACAGCTCATTTTCCTTATTTTAGGTTTATTCCTTATAAATAATATAGTATGGGATTTGGGGCTATTTGGTTTTGTTTTTAACCAATTTAAAAATTTTTCTGCAGTCATGGAATGTAATCCATTTACACTGTCAAAATGATATGTTTAAGTTAGGCCAGTTATGATACTTTTTGCCTTCTTTCTTTTTGAAAACAATGTCTACACTCTTGTCTTTTTCATATACTGCTATATGGACTGTGATTTGAAGACCTATGGGCTTACTAGTGGAGTCCAAATATCGTTGGTGGGAAATGGTAAGAGGGCACTTAAAGCCTCAGGGCCCAATTCTGCCTCCAGTTCTTGAACTTTCTAACTTGTCAGGGAACTCCTCAAGGCTTTCTTCTCATTGACTTCCTTAACATTCTGATCTCTGAAAAGCAGACAATCAGGTTAGCTTTCCTCCAAACCGAAATGTATAGTGCATGGATAATATTCATCTCTAGTTTTCAGCTGTTTTAAAGATATATTTGAATATTTTACTGGTCATTTAAGGGAAATTTGAGAGGAGAAACAAAAATTTTTTTCCCTCATGCCACTACCTTGCTGAAAAGGAATTTCTATGTATTTTACTCAGTGGCAAGCATGCTAGAAAAAAAAAACTTGAAGAAACAATTCTGGTAGCCAGTTAACTAGTGGATGCTTAACATGTTTATTGAATGCTGTTATCAAATTGATTTGGGTTGTTGTGAATGCACAAATATCATGACATGCTTATTGGAATCTCTATAATTATCTGAATCTAAGGGAGTAATTATGGATATGGACCAGATGATGGGAAAGAAAGAAGGAAAATTAGAGAGAAGTGAGTGATCATAGTTTATCTGTTTAAACTGTCAAGGGCTAGGAGTGCGGGAGATCTGAAAGTAGAAATAATAAATAATAAATAAATAAATAAATAATAAATAGCTTCCCTCAATATCTATTGTCCTCCAAAAACCAAGATGGTCATATGCATGAGATTTATAAAAGTAATAATAATAAGCTGAAGAAGAGGCAAATCTGTGTATCTATCCTCAAGTCCTGATGAGAAAGAGAATGGCAGGCTTTTGTGTCTTTGGTATTTTACATCATGTATTAATTTTTGTGTCACACCATATGTGGGCAATTCAGCAAAGCAAAAGTGGTATAATTTAAATTGTCCTAAATTTCCTCTTTTGATGCCTATTCATTATGTTACTTCTCTTCATTTCTGGCCAGAACTGTGGGGAGACAGCACCTCAGCAAAGTAAACAACAGTTCTGTGTCATATAGACAGCTGTTAGGTTTCAGTGATGGGTGAACTGATTGATGTGTAGAGATAACTCTGGCTACTTAATGAATAGATCTAGGCAAAATTAAAGGCTAAACTAATGACCTTGTGGAGTTCATCTGAAAGAACAATCTTTCATTACCATAATAAAATACATGATTATCATTAACAAATAATACAGTTAACGTTATTAACAACATGCTCATACAGGCAAGAAGCAAAGATTAGCAGCCCTTCTGGGTCTGTTAATTTGCTCACGAATCACAACTATTGGAAACGTAAAACTCAGGCTTTCAAAATCAGCCCTAAATGTGGCTCACTGGCTTATGACATTAGCTACTGTGTTGTGTTTGGAGTATAATTTGCAAGCTTACATGGAGTATTCAGAAGGTTGGAGTCTACAGTGGCTTTGCATGGCGAAGGTAGTTGGTGGCTTACAGACCTGTATGCAGAGACTAGAGCCCTGGGGAGATGCCCATAGGAACAAAAGCCAGTGGGTACTGCTGGTGGAACAGGCGCGCAGAAGGTGGTGGGGAGGCACGGGGGTGAGCAGGCAGATGGAGGGTTGGAGGGTGTCTTGGAGATTTAGCTAATTTTCCCATATTCCTAAGTATAATTCAGAGGCAAATCAAATCTGAAGCATTTTACTTTCAGAAACTAAAAAGTCTTTCGTTTCTATTCATATGAAAGTCCGAGGTGGTGCCAAATATATAAAATGTGCGATCGCGGAGCCCGAGTCTTGCGATTCTGCTGCTATTTCCTCACTAAGCTTGGCTGGGACACTTCTTGCTCACAACAATCACTAAGCTGCATTTTCTATTTGGAAACAGCCCAGGTGCTTCACAGAGAGAGAAGAGCAATTCAATTTCATTTGTATTACCCAGCACCCTCCCTGCCCTATTCTACCAAGGTGGCCTAGATTCAAATGTTGAGTTAGTGAGAACCTAAGGGACTTTTAAACTTCTACCATTGTACAGATAATGAAACTTGGAATCAGAACAGTTAATAGCCATGGCCAAGGTCAATATCTAGTTAATGAGAAAGCCAAGACTAAGAGCCTGCTCTCCCAGATCTTTGAACAGCTCTCTTTTAGTTGGAAGAGAAAGCTCACTTCTAAGAGACTACAAGAAGCAAACATATTTTATTGAATTCCAGGATGTCATATATTTTATGTACCACTAAGAAAAAAAGTTGCCAATTATAAAATGCCATTGATTTAAAAATGCATACAATTGTAGACATGCTAAATAATATATTTTAATTGTAAATGTATATAATTTTAATCTTGAAAATATGTATTTTTAAATCTTAGAATTGAGAAAATGTGGTAATAAAATTTTTCATTGCTCCTAAATAAATTGGAAGCTTATCCAGGCAAGATATATATATTTTTCCCCCCAGATGGAGTCTCCCTCTGTCACCCAGGCTGGAGTGCAGTGGTGCGATCTCGGCTCACTGCAACCTCCAAATCCTGGGTTCAAGTGATTCTCCTGTCTCAACTTCCTGAATAACTGGGATTACAGGCACACGCCATCATGCCCAGCTAATTTTTGTATTTTTAGTAGAAATGGGGTTTCACCATATTGGTTAGGCTGGTCTCGAACTCCTGACCTCAGGTGATCCACCCGCCTCGGCATCCCAAAGTGCTGGGATTACAGGTGTGAACCACTGCGCCTGGCCAAGATATTTTTTCTTACTCTCAGATGATATCAAACACCATGCTAAGCTCAATAGCTTTGATCACCTCCTTTAATTAGTTGCTTATTCTACAGTAAGTCTTCTATATTAAGCTTAGTCTATAGTTAATGATTCTATAGTATTTACTTTGTGATAATCCATTAATATAATCCATTTATATTTCATGAACTTATCTATATTTTTGATTAAAATATTAAACTGCTCCATTTTTAGAGCATGCCCATGCTCATTGTTTACCCTAATTAACATGGTGCATTGGTGTGGTACATTTGTTACAATTGATGAGATAATGTTGATATATTATCATTAACTAAAGTCTATAGTTTACATTACAGTTCACTCTTGGTGCTATACATTCTATGGATTTTTTAAGATGTCCTGTATCCACCACTACAGTATCATATAGAGTAGTCTCACTCCATAAAAATGCACTTGCCCTCAGACTATTTGTCCCTTCCTCCCCACAAATCCTGGGAAACCACTGATCCTTTTATTGTCTTCATAGTTCTGCCTTTTCCAGAATGACACATAGTTGGATTCATAGAGTATGTGGTATTTTCAGACTGGCTTCTTTTACTTAGCAATGTGCACTTAAGATTGTCCTGAGCCTTTGCATGCCTTGATAGCTCATTTCTTTTTTGTCATTAAATAATATTCCATTGCATAGATGTACTAGAGTTTGTGTATCCTATTGAAGGACATCTTGGTTGTTTCCAATTTTTGGAAATTATGAATAAAGCTGCTGTGGACATTTGTGTGCAGACTTTTGTGTAGACATAAGTTTTCATTTGATTTGGAGAAATATGAAAGAGTGCAATTACTGGACCACATGGAAATAGTTATGTCTAGCTTTGTAAGAAACTGCCAAACTGTCTTCCAAAGTGGCTGTACCATTCTGCATTTCCACCAGCAATGAATCAGAGTTCCTGTTGCTCCACATCCTTACCAGCAACTGGTGTGTCAATGTTTTGTATTGCCACCATTCTAACAGGTATGCAGTGGTATCTCATTGTTGTTTCAGTTTGTGATTCCCTAATGATGGTACTATATGATGTTGAGCATCTTTTCATAATTTCCCATCTGTGTATCTTCTTTGTTGAGGTGTCTGTCCAGGCCTTTGCTTACTTTTCAGTTGGGCTGTTTGCTTTCTTATGGTTGGATGTTTACAGTTCTATATATTTTAATTTTCAAATTTTTCAGGGTATGTAAAAACATTTTAAATAATTCACAAAATGGTATAAATCATTCACAAATAAAAATGTGTAAATAATTTTTATCAGAATCAGAAATTTCCATTACAAATAAAAATAAAATCTCTAAATTTTAAAAATTTGTTTTCTCTACTGTAAAATAATATTGATTTAGATAAGATTTTCTCAAGCACCATAAAACTTCTTATAATATTAAGTAGATACTTAACCAGTCA
>NW_012103887.1:605130-623096 GCF_000951045.1 Mandrillus leucophaeus
TCCTGTTTGATGGAGCAAAGTGAAAGTGCATATACCACCTCCTTCCCACCACCAACCCTGCAGATGCAGATGGAGGTCAGGAATGAGCTGGGGTTTCATTTTACACATATTTCTTGGTTATAAAATAAAACGAAGGACATATGGCTTATTTCTTAGGCAGCTTCGAATACCCATGAATCAAAATATTATGTATCAAATATGACTATGTGAGTAATATTGTTTGAGGTTATTTCAATTGTTTGTGAAAGGTAATTAAAAGCAAGTAAAACAACAGATATTATAGTAGATATTTTACTATTTAATTTTCTTTTTATAAAGTGAAGTTCAGAAAAATGATGGCATGCACTGGCTTTCATCCTAAGGCAGTTGCCTCTTTCTTGCCCCTCTGGCTTTATTTCCCTGTGCCAAGCTCAGCCACTGGGATTCTTCCCAGAGCTCCAGAGACTATAGTTAAGCTGACTGAGTTGCCTACATAATTTCTGGGTCCTGTCACCCTTTTCTTTGACCTAAGTCTTCAGATCTGGCAATCTCTGAGTTGGTGGGAACCCTTCCATCTTCTTCGCCCTTAGAAGCAAGCTTTGAGTCCCTTTCCTCTGGGACAAACTGTATTAACTCTTTAAAATGTCTAGATCTTAGAAAACAAGGATCTGTATAAGATTCATCTTTGGGATGGTTTAGTCCCACCTCTCTGCTTTTCTTTGTTAGGCTTTTGTCCACAAAAAGGCTGTTTTAGCTCTGGGATCAAAGTTAGCCTAGAAATTGAGAGCACAAAGCCTGGCTATTCTTTATTAGCTGGGCACAACGGATACAATTGGTTTACTTAGTCACCTTACTATGTAACTGGATTCATTAATCTTGTTGACTCCAACCACCGTACACATTTTATATAATCAGCAACTCTTTTATGATCATTACTACCAATAACTAGCAACTGTTGTCTAATACCACCAACAAAATTTCTTTAAAAATGAAAAACACCACCATCACCACCACCAACCAACAACCCATCACCACCACCCCAATCACCATGAACACCACTCACATGGCTGAATCGCCCAGCCCCACGGTGCATTATGTTACCCTACCTTACAACCTTGGCTCAAGAAAAGCATCTCCTTCGCTGTACTGTGCATCGTTCACATCAGTGCCACAGTAGGATCATGGAACTCAACCTCAGTTGGGCTGCCATTAGTCCTCTGAAATATTTGGCATCTCCTATTTTGTCCTTTTCCCATCCTCCTCAGCAGGTTTTCTAAAATTTTGCCACTCTTCTCAAATCAATTTCCCCAGAGCAGCCCTAGAGCCTCATGACCAAGATGCCTCTTTCACAGAGATAATTCTTTCATTTTAGCAGGTGAGAAATTCCACAGTTTTTCATACTCATCGAAACCAATTTGCATATTCTGCATCCAGCCCCACCACTTTTGCACTAATCACAGAGAAAGGGTTTTTCCAAGGGTTATTCCTCTGCTGAGCTTTTGAACAGTCACCCTTGCATCTCCATTCGCCATCAGTTACTCTGCCTCTGCCTGGCATCTCCCTTCATTTTCTCCACCTCTTCCTCCTCTCCTTCCTGTCTCCTTCCTCCTTCTTGATCTTTGCCCGCATATTTCCTGCCTGTCTCCCCATAACGTTCCTCCTTCTCCCATTTCCCTCCCTATCTGACTCCCATCTTTCTGTGTTTAGCCATTCAGTATCCACTGGTTGGTTCCTTCCCTGTAAGAACATTATGCTCACGTCTCACCATGTTCTCTTTTTAGCCCATACTAAATTGTGTTCCTGCCCTATCACCTTCCCTCCTTTGGCAACTAAGGTCCTCAAAATAATGGCTTATTGTTTCTACTCTACCCACATCTGCCGCACTCACATACACACTGAAACTGCGTTTTCTGGGGTCATTTAAGGTCATATTTGTCAAATTCAATAGATTATATTAAGTGCTAATACTTTAAGTCTACACTGATAAGGTTTGGCTGTGTCCTCACCCCAATCTCATATTGTAGCTCCTGTAATACCCACGTGTCGTGGAAGGGACCTGGTGGGAGGTAATTGAATCATGAGGGTGGGGTCTTTACTGTGCTGTTCTCATGATAGTAAATAAGTCTCATGAGAGCTGATGGTTTTATAAAGGGGAGTTCCCCTACACATGCTCTCTCTCTTGCCTGCTGCCATGAAAGACGTGACTTTGCTTCTCCTTTGACTTCCGCCATGATTGTGAGGCCTCCCCAGCCACGTGGAACTGTGAGTCCATGAAACGTCTTTCCTTTATAAATTACCCAGACTCAGGTACGTCTTTATTAGCAGTGTGAGAACAGACTAATACATATACTTTGTGAGGAATCCAATACTATTGAAAATTCCTTTCTCTTAAAACCCTCTTTCCATTTGCTTTCTAAGATGCCACTTTTTCTCAGTGTTCCCCCACTCCTCTCTGGTCTCTATCAGCTCCTTTGCTGGCTCCTCTGACCTGCCTCTCTGATGCCTGTGCTCCAAGGAAGCTCTGGGCTTCTCTTTTCTCCTGGTGCCATCTCCAGGCAACCTCTTCCAATTTTTTTGGTTTTTGTTACCACCCACATATGACTGATCCTCAAATCTCTCTCCCCAACCGTGACCAAGTCTCAGGCTTACACATACCTAATTTTCTGTAGAACGTTTTCACCTGAATTTCCCCAAAACCCTTATGCTCATCATGTTCAAAATAGAACACGTTCAGCAAGATTACAGGAGACAAGATCAACACATACACACACAAATATTAATCACATTTTACATGTTAACAATGAACATGCAGAAACTGAAGTTACAAACACAATACTAGTTACAATTGGTTCCAAAGAAAATGAAATACTTAAGTATACATTTAACAAAACATGTGCAGGATCTTATGATATAAATTACAAGATGCTGATGAAAGAAATCAAAGAACACTTTAATAGATGTAGAGATATACCAATTCCATGCATTGGAAAAAAACAATGAATATAAAAATTCTGCCAAAATTTACCTGTAGATTTAATGCAATTGTTATAAAATCCCAGTAAGGTGTTTTTTGCACAGAGAAAAATTTATTCTAAAATTTATATGAGGCTTAGCATAGTGGCTCATTCCTGTAATCCCAGCACTTTGGGAGGCCGAGGTGGGCGGATCACCTGAAGTCAGGAGTTCAAGACCAGGCTGGCCAAAATGGTGAAAACTCATCTCTACGAAAAATACAAAAAAAAAAAAAAAAAAAAATTAGCTGGGCGTGGGGGGGTGGGGCGCCTGTAGTCCCAGTTACTCAGGAGGCTGAGGCAAGAGAATTGCTTGAATCCCGGAGGTGGAGGTTGCAGTGAGCTGAGATCGCGCCATTGCACTCCTGCCTGGGCAACAAGAGTGAAACTCCATCTCAAATAAATAAATAAATAAATAAAACAGAATAAAATAAAATTTATATGAGAGATCACACACTCTGGAGTAGTTAAAACGATCTAGACAAAGAAGGAGGAGCCATTCCACCTGATGTTAAGCCTTACAAGATACCTACAGTGAACAAGGCAGTATGGTATTCGTGGAAGGAAAGACACATAGATCAATGGAACAGAATAGAGAATCCATAAATAGACCCATGAAAACAAGCTCAACTGATTTTTAACAAAGGCATTAAAGCAGTTCAAATGGATAGCCTGTCCTACAAATGGTGCTAAAGCAATTGAACACTGAACATCCATAAGCAAAAACAAGAACCTTAAGCTAAACCTCACAACCTGAACAAAAATTAACTCAAAATAGACCATAGATTTAAATGTAAGACACAAACAATAAAAATATTTTTAAAATAATAGAATATCATTGGAATTGGGATCTAGCGCTAGGCAAAGTGTGCTTGGATTTGACACAATCACAACTCATAAAGATGCACAACTCACAAGCACAACTGATAAACAGAATCCTTTATAAATTATAGGGCTTCATCAAAAGTTAAGACCTTTGCCGTGCTAAAGACCATATTCAGAGGATGAAAGGATAAGCTACACATTGGGAAAAAATATTTGCTAACCACATATACAAAAAGGACTAGGCATCAGGAAGGAGGAAACTATTCAATTTACACTTTAAATAGCTACCAGAAGAAATAGATTCTAACTCAGAATTCTATAACCATAAAATAATATTGGCCAGGTGTGGTAGCTCATGCTTGTAATCCCAGCACTTTGGGAGGCAGAAGCAGGCAGATCTCTTGAGCCCAGGAATTCAAGACCAGCCTGGGCAACATAGTGAAACCTCATCTTTACAAAATGTAAAAAACCAAAAAAAAATTAGCCAAGCATGGTGGCGTGCACCTGTAGTCCCAGCTACTTGGGAGGGTGAGGCAGGAGGATCACTTGAACACGGGAGGTGAAGGCTGCAGTGAACCATGATTGCACCCCTCCACTCCAGCCTGGGTAACAGAGCAAGACTCTGTCTCAAAAAAAAAATTTTTTTCAAAATTGAAGATAAAATGAACACATTTTCAGAAAAACAAATGCTGAAAAAATTCATCACCAAGAGACTTACGAGAAATGCTAAAGAATCTTCTTGAGACTGAAAAGAGATGATAGAAGATGAAAAGTGAAATCTACAGGAAATAAAGGAAAGTGCCAGTCAGTCAGTAAATTGATTAATATCACAAAAAGCTGTTGCCTTATTCTCTTAAAAGACAATTTCTTAAAAGGCAATTCACTGTTTAAATCAAGGTGGGATTTATAATACATGTAGAAGTGAAATTTAAGACATAGCATGAAGCATAGAGAAATGAAATTGAGTTATACTCTTCTAAGGTTGCTTTATTCGGGAAGTGAAAAACGGGAAGTGCATGGTGGTAGAAGTGAGGTGAGAAATTAGCAATATGAAGTAGGAAGTGTCAGGTGAGAAGTGTGAAGTGGTAGGAATTGATTCTAAAGAGACTTTGATAGATTAAAGATGCATATTATTAGCCCCAGAGCAGCCATTACAAACACAGGAAGAGATATGGGTAAGAATTCAGCAGAAGAAATACCATGAGATGCTAAAATATCCAAACAACCCAAAAGCACACAAGAAATGAAAAACAGAGCAACAAAAAACGGAAAAGAGAAATTTAAAAAACAGTGAGATGGAAGAATTAAACCATGCCATAGCAATAGTTACAATGCATATAAGTGAACTAAAACACTAAGGAAAAGGCAGAGAGTAGCTAATTTAAAAAGGCAGGATGCATTTCTATGTTGCCTACAAGAGATGCTCTTTGAATCAAATAACACAAATAAGTTTGAAAGTATACGAATGGAAAAAATATACCACGCAGAAAATAAGAAAGCTGGAATAGACTTCAAGACAAGGAATATTACAAGAGATAAATGGGATGTTTGATAATAAGCAAAGGAGAAATTCATCAAGAAGACATAAGGACTCTAATGCACGTAATAATATAGTTTAAACATGAGAAAAAAAACTGAGAAAACTGAAGGAAGAAATAAATTCATAATCAAAGTTGGAAACTAAAATCTTGAACAAATAGACAAGTAGACAAGAATAGATGAAAGTATTTGTAAGGCTATAAAATGTCTGAATACTGTTATCAACCAACTTGACCTGACCGACATTTCCAGAACACTACACCAAATTACATCAGAATATATTTCTTAAAGTTTTTTTTCTTTTAACTTTTACTTAAGGTTCAGGAGTACGTGTGCCTTAGGTATGGTATATAGGTAAACTTGCGTCACAGGGGTTTGATATATAGATTATTTCCTCATCCATGTACTAAGCATAGTACCTGATAGGCATTTCATCTGATCCTCTTTCTCCTCCCACCCTCCACCCTCAATAGACTCTAGCATCTGTTGTTCCTCTCTGTCTTCACGTGTTCTTGTCATTTAGCTCCCATTTACAAGTGAGAACATGCAATATTTTGTTTTCTGTTCCTGCATTAGTTTACTTAGGATAATGGCCTCCAGCTCCATTCATGTTGTTGCAAAGGACGGAAATGGATGATCTCGGTCTTTTTTATGGCTGCATAGTATTCCATGGTGTTTATGTACCACATTTTCTTTATTCAGTCTATCATTGATAGGAATTTAGGGTGATTCCAGGTCTTTGCTATTATGAATAGTGCTGCCATGAACATACTCATGCAAGTTGCTTTCTGGCAGAATGATTTGTATTTTAGGGGATACATACTCAATAATGGGATTGCTGGGTCAAATGGTAATTCTGTTTTTCATTCTTTGAGAAATCACCACACTGCTTTTTTTTTTTTCATGTACACATGGAAGTTCACCAAATTGCCTATAGATGAGGCAATAAATTTCAAACAATTGAGGGGAAAATAAATTTGCCTTGTCTTGTCTTCTCTGCACATCTAAAAAGTTCTACAAATGGGTAGCAAGATATGGACAGGTGATACTTTGTCCCACCCATTTTCTGCCCATCTTTTCAAGCTGCAATAAGCCCAAGAGTCACTACTCCCATGAAGCCCTGATAAACACCACCCAAAACTGGCCCCTCAACTGGTGCCTACCTTCAACCTTCCATATTCTTTATGACACCCACAATGCCTTATCACACTTTTTTTTTGCACAGTTTTCTGAGTATTGGTCTCCCTTTCCTAGACCACTAGTCCCAAGAACAGGGATCACATACAATTTGTGTGTGCAGACCCAGTCCCTAGCACAGTGCCTGTCGCAGAATAGGCATTTAATAGTTGTTCGTCAATGAATGTTATTCTTAGTAATGGTTGGGTCCATTTTAAAGCAAGTAGACTGCTTCTGTGCCCATCACCTGCCCGCCTCAAATAAAGGAAAAAGTCCCAGGGAAAGACAGCATGATGAAAAATAAGCCTGAAGGAAAAGATTAAAGGAAGCACATTTTGACTGACAAGAAGAAAGAGAAGTTTCCTTACGAATGATTTTCTGTGCCAGCAGAAGATATTGCTTAGTGACAAAGTCAGAGTGAATGACCTTAGATCACCAAAACAATTCAGAGAGAAATAAGAAAGAAGTCCCTGTACAAAATAGATGGAAGCAGCAGGCTCTGCCGAAAAGCTGTGGAATTTTGATACTTGATAGTTTAATAAAGCCAGCAAAGATCAGTTATTTGGAGCAGTTAAATGTGGGTCCAGCAGAAGGATGACCTATTTGAGGATTTTCCCAAACAACAATTTTACCTATGAGTAAATGGAGACACTGCAGGGAAATGTGAAAATGATTATTAGTGTATTCTTTGCCAGGAATATTTTCCCATCACTGTTTTTGTGTCTTATGATTCCCTGACCATTCATTTAGACTTTAGATCGAGGCTGTCTCTTTTATCTTTTGAACCTTGGGCCTAATGGAGAGCCAAAGACAAAGTAAAGACTAAATCCTTATTGTTGAAAGAATGTTTGTTAAATAGCATAGGTATTATTCACCAGTTTCTTTGGGTTTGAATTTGTTTATTAATAAAGGAGACAAGTTTGCAGAATTCACCATCCAGGTCATCTTTCTTACCCACTGTCAAATCCTCGGCCACCCAATTCTGTGAAATAGTGAAAAAAATAGCCAGTTCTATGTGTTGTTCCACTTGTAACTCGTTGTCACACTGAAAAGTGAAAGTCACAATACTGTATGATATTTTGATGTGTTGTAACATCACTAGGAAAGCTACCTGCTTTAATTCTTACACAAGAACTTTTGATTATTTATCATATTTCTTACATATATTGTTTCTTATACATCCTATCTTCCTACACATGAACTATTTGATTTATATGTCATATTTGAAAACAGATCTTTTATTTAGACTTTTCAACAGTATGTAGTGCTTTACCAATGCAAATGCCTTACTGATCAACCAATATTCAGTGTCTGTCTCCTCCACGTGAAAGTTTGTAAGAGCATTTTTATTATGTGTTTATACTTCAGCTAGGGACTGAACCACATAGCCTGCAGAGGTACTCTATCTTCACGTTTCTATGGTACAACAGAGCACATCTGAGCTTACATCAGTGGCTGCACTCAGTTCCTGTAGAATAATACTCCTAGTCCTCATTCACCATGCTCATAAAAAGAAAATTCAATTACGAAGCCACAGCATCCAAACTACTCATGCCTGCAGCCCCAAGACCTCATTCATCTGGAGACAGGCTAATGACAGGGCAACTAAGCATTGGAAAATTTGAAAATTTACTTCAAAATAAATTTGCTTTAAAAATGTGGGTAATAATTGCAACTGTAAGATTAAGCCAGGTTTGTCTCATTGTGTAGATTTCTTCCCATATCCTGCCCCCTTACTTTATGACAGTAATGATTTTGTGACTAAGACTGGTGTCACTATAATGTTCTTGGGACAGAATGATAGTCCAATGACTCATCAGACAGTAAAAAGGGAAAATATTCAAGAAATTTAACATCATTGGTATTTGAAATATTTCAATACTGTGAATCTCTTCCTAAAAATAAGGACAACTAAGTAACTTTTTTCATTAATAAAAAGCCACAATCAAAACAACTGTGACAGAGTGTGGAACAAATTATAATTACTTAAAGAATCATCATTTTGATTACTCATAAAAACCTTAACATTTGCCAACCAATTTTTCTTGTCAAAATACATTGTTTCTTCTGGCGTTCATATCCTCAATTTGCCCAATTATTCTCCATTATTTTTATTTCTATTTTTTGGTGGCTGAGACACAAAATAGTATTCAGATTCTAAAGACAGTTCTATCTGTAGGAACAATATTTGAGAAGTAGATGAGTACCTTTCAAAGACAAATGTTGAGATTTGTGAGTGGGAAAGATAGGGAAAAAAGAGTTACATGAGGACTTTGGCCTATGCCGAGACGTTTTTGAGTCGATTAGGAGCTCTGGAAAACAAATGACATGAACTCTCAGCATTGCTGGTGTCTCATTTTTCTCTTTCTCTCTCTTTTCACGCTTCTCTTCTTCTTCCCTGGATCCATGTGTCTGTCATTTACCTTCCTCCACTCCCTCTCCTCTGTCTCCCTTTTCCTGTGCTGCTGTCTGCACACAGCAGCTGTCCAAAGACTGTCCAGCCTTCAGAGATAACTGGGTTTGGGGTCTGCAAAAATGGGTGTCTATCCCTTTCTGTAGCACCTCTAGGAAACATGAACCATGTCCAAGATACAATTAATTCCATCACATCTTATCCTCAGCAAGATACAGATTCATTTACATTAAAAGTTGTATAGGCACAGAACTCATCCTTAGGAAGTTGTCCATGTTTGTTTTAAGTGACCATATTCATAAGCCCTCTCATAGGTTTCAGTGTTTCCCTCCCAGTGCATTTAACCTCTTCTGACCCCCCACTGGCTGTTTGGTGACCACCTGCCCCAGCACCTTAGCTTTCCTTACTCAACAATATCCCATGCTCTAAACCTCCTTTCATCAAAATTATGCCCCATTCCCTTAGGATACTGCTAAGTGAAGTTAATTTGATTGATTACTATCAATCAAGACACTAATGATTTAATAGATATTTGAATTTATCAGGGATTGTTTGATGAGAACACTTAACATGAGATCTATCCTCTTAACAAATTTTCAAGTGCACAGCATAGCAATGCTGACTCTAGGCACAATGTTGTACATAGATATCTAGAACTTATCTTCCATAAATGCGTTTAGTTGAGGTTTTCTCAAAGAAGTGGTTCAAATAATGTCTTTATATAGTACCTACTCTATGTCAGGTACCCTGGAAAATCTTGGATATTCAGAAGTAGACAAAATACATGTGGTCCTTATCTTCTTGGAGCATTATAATGTAGTGGATCTTTGAGTCAACATTGCAGAGTGGCTGTCTCCATACCATTCCAATCACATCATCCTGCATGCAAACCTCCCTGTAGGGAGATCTTCTATTATGACATCACACAGACTATAAACAACCTATAAAAGTTCATTCTGGGCAGCCTTTGTTTTCTGGGACTCAGGATGTAACGCTGTTGGTGGTGTTCTAGCACCAACAATAACCACGTGAGACAGTTTTATACCCATTTTGCAGAGAAGACTGGCTTTATAGAATTAAATCCTCTACCTATGGGTCATGGGACAAGCAAATAACAGTATTAGGATCTGGAGATGACTTTGAACTCCAAGTCCAACATTGTCCACTCCACCACAGGTGCCACCTCAGATTCTCCCCAAGTCCCCATGGATATGGAGTGAGTAGATAATTAGGATTTGCATGCCATCTTCAGCTTCTCATTGGATGCCCACATGGTGGGGGGAATGTAACTGTAACACAGGTTTTAAGGTCTTACTACCATAATAGTCCTATGCTAATAACGTATCATTCTTACTGTGTAAATCAAGACACTTATTGGATGCCCACATGGTGGGAGGAATAGAATTGCAAGGCCAGTTTTAAGATCTTACTATTGTAATAGTCCTATGCTAATAACGTATCATTCTTACTGCATAAATCAAGATTGACAAGCTGCTAAGCCATCCAGCTCACCTTTAATAATGATTCATTACATTCATGAAACTGAGAGTTGCTGTAGCATGAAAAATCATAGTGCTACTTTATGAATATTATATAAATGAGTCAACAATGGCATCTGTGTATTGGGCCCTAGATGGTTCATTTCTTCGCTGCAGGCAGAAACCCACTAACTCAAAAGTCTGATAGCTCCAAACTCAAATTTTTACACATCCAATTGTTAAATCGGTCCAAATAAGCAGATAGTCCAAATTAGCATATTTGTAGCCACTTAGAGCCCGTCTGTATTGTGTACTCAGTAAAACTGCTCCAAACATCTGCTAGCAACAGATAAGTTCTGGGCCCTAAAGACCCCAAGCTGCTGCCGCCCTTTGGAGCCGTCTGAGTCAGACTCTTGCCATGCTGCTCATGACGTTATTGAGACACATAGCCCTCTATCAAATTCCCCTCTTCCCTGGAAGTTCCCTTGCCCTCCACTCCTTCTGAGTGGTCATTCCCTGTACTTTAAACTCTGGAAGATCTCATGCTATGAGGGACTTCTCCTGCATGCAAACCTGTCAAAAGGAAATAAAGCTTATTTGTGTTATTGCCACCTTATGGTCATGTATTCTTTTTAAAAATCAGCCCCCATATCCCTCGAAGCATCTACAATAATCTAAAATGTCCTTGTTTCATTTGAAGACACACAACATACATACTCCCCAAGCAAAAGCATGAAGTCAGCTTATTTTCATTTGTGCGTGGTATTTGGTAAATATTCAGCCACAACTAGTATTATGGAACAGTAGTAGGCACAGGTGATTCTTATTTGACAGTTGTGTCGCTTGTGACACAGAAGTGAACTAATTCACAGAGTAGATACTACCAGTCACATGAACTCAGTAGCTCACTACTTCAAAGTTAATAGAGTGCCCTTATGGGATCAGTCCTATTTTGGAAATGTTTGGAGGTCATAGGAATAGAAAGTAAAGAACATCTTGTGGTCCCAGAAAATAAAGGAAACACTAAAAAATAAAATAAAATAAAATAAGGCTTGTTTAAGTACAAGGGCTCACTTGACTGGTTAACGTTAGAGCAAATTGAGTCACTAAGTAAATAATGGTAGTACTGAACACACAGAATAAAATAAATATCTATGGTTCCAAATTGTTATAAATAATAAAATAAGCAAACAAACAGGGAAAGAAATGGCTCTTCCTCATAGTAGAATTTAAATAAATGGAGAAGATAAAAAACCATAATCGCCATTAGGCAACTACCACAATAGTAATTATCAGAGACAGACAAGGTACTCTCATGACTCTCATGGATGCAAAAATTTATGGAAGTTTGAGAATAGAATTTGCAAGTTTCAATGTATTTCCCCAAGATACATATTAACTACAAAGGGAAAAATGTAACTTTACAGTAAAAAACATGGCAGACACCCACCTAACCAAAGCAATCAAAGTAAATATCAATGATAAGACACAGAGATTATCAACCCCTTAGTATGATGCCCTGAGGACACCACAACACCATTTCTGTGGCATTCTTGCCAAAAATCCGTAACTTCATTCCAATTATGAGAAAGTATCAGAAGAATTCAGATTGACAGACATTCTATAGAACAACTGATCCAGCCAGGCATATTGCACTCTGTGGTCCCAGCTATTTAGGAGGCTGAGGCAGGAAGATGTCTTGGCCGGGAGTTTGAGGCTGCAGTGAGCTATGATCAAACCTGTCACTAGTCTCTGCACTCCAGCCTGGGCACCATAGCAAGACCTGATCTCTAAAACAAAACAACAGATCAATACTCTTCATAAGTGTCAAGTGATAAAAGATAAAACCAAGGACTGAAAAACTGTTACAGACAGGAGACTAAGAAGAATTAACTAAATGCAATGTGGGATCCCAGGTAGGATCTTGGAACAGAGAAAGGATGATAATGGAAAAAATGGTGAAATTTGGGAAAACATCTATAATTAATATTATACTGATGTTACTTTTCTGTTCTTGACCATTGTGCTATGGTTATGATGTAAGATGTTCACATAAGGGTAAGTAAGCTGGTGAGACATAAAGGAATTTTTTGTACAATTTTTCCAACTTTTCTGTAAGTCAAAAATAGGTCAAAATAAAACGTTTAACAAAATGAATTAATATTTAAAAAGTGGTTGGTCAGTGAGGCAAACACTAGGTGCTAGTCTCATAGCTGGGAAAAAAGAAAAAAAGAAAAAAAAAAAAACAAACCTGAAATTAGGTGACAGGAAGTCTTTAATCCAGTTTTTTGGTTCAAACAAATTGAGAAAGAGAAATGTTCCATAATTTAACAAAAGCAACCCAGACACAAACACACCCTAGTTTTCAGCTCAGGTTGTCTTCCTAGACTTCTTAGTATATCCTAAAGTCATAGGCAGGAAGTCCAATGTCAAGGACAATTACAGAATGGGAAATCTTATGTGACATATTTACGGTGTTTTAGTTTTTGAACTTATACAGTCAGGATAATTTTCTGAAATGCATGCTCATTTAGGATGGGGGAATATTGAAAGGGATATTGATGAATAATCAATAAAATTACATCTAATGATTGATTATGAAAGTATAAAGTATAAATATTGCTTACATTAAAATCAGAATGTCAGTAGAGAATATTTGCTAACAGTATGTATGTTGAAGAAGGGTTTTATTATTTTGGGGAAAATGACACAAAATTCCAGGAAATTACGATCTTACTATTCTCGCCACACATGAAACAGGAAAATCACTTTTGAAACAAATATTTGATTATTAGGATAAAATAGCAATGAAGTTTTTCCTTCTTAATAATCAAAGTTTTTTTAAGACTTCAAGGAAATAACGCAGAAACAACTAGAGAACTTAAAAGAACAGAAGAGACTGATAATGTGAAATCCTGCCCAGATGATCTAAACAGCTTCGTAACAAGAATGATAAAATGTACATTCATGAGATGTACCAAAAATGGTTACCATTTTATCTTGAATACAGTGAATTGCTAATGTATGTATTAAAAATTACCATTGTGTTACCCAGATTACTGGTTCCCAATCCTGGCTACACCACATAAAAAACACTTGGGGAGTTTTTTATAAAAATGCCAATAGCTGATCCCTTCCCTCAGAAATTCTGACTTAATTCATGAGAAGTGAAGCTGAGCATCAACGTTTTAAAAGTTCCCAAAGGGATTCTAGTGTGTCCTTCTCCAACAACTAGGGTGAGAATTACTGTTACAGGTCCTTTTTATTCAAATATATCTGTCATTGGATATACAAGATAAATATTATAATCAAAATTACATTTTGGCAAGATATATCATAATTCAGTCCTTGAAGCAGCATTCTTAAACTTTAATAGAAATGGATGCCAGAAAATATGCTAACTAAATTGAATCTAAATAATGATAATTATAAATATAACTAAAAATAACAAAATCAGAAGAATTTAGTTTATTGGCATCTCATCCCAAGTAGAATGAAAATTCATCTAATTTCATTTAAGATTATTTTGGTCTAAGAAATGTTCTTGGTTTAATTTTTCTTTCCCCCTAAAAAGATGACTAAAAGGTGTAACTCTAAACCTGTGTTTTTGTTTTGTGTGTCTACTCACATACCAAATGAAACCATATAGAGCTGTATCATCAAAAATCAAAAATTTGTAAGTTACCCTGGTAATTTTCTTGATTAATGCGTCAATGTTTTAAAAAGCAAATAAAAACCAATCCTCTATTGAGATACTTTCTGGTAAAGCACTTTCCACCTTGTAAAAACTGTGAAATGTGTTTGAAGTAGTTCTAATTGAAATTAACACATCTTGGAATCACGAGGTCAGGAGTTGGAGACCAGCCTGACCAACATGGTGAAACCCCATCTCTACTAAAAATATAAAAATTAGCTGGGCGTGGTGGCACACATCTGTAATCCCAGCTACTCGGGAGGCTGAGGCAGGGGAATTGCTTGAACCTGGGAGGTGGAGGCTGCAGTGAGCCAAGACTGCGCCACTGCACTCTAGCCTGGGCGACAGAGCGAGACTCCGTCTCAAAAACAAACAAACAAAAAAAACCCCACATTTTTAGCTACTATTGTGAGAGGCTGACTATTTCTATCACCTTCACTGGTTGGTTTGACAATCACAAGAACATACAAGTTTTATTCAAACAAACATCCTCCCTGTACACCACAAAGCGTTGGTTGGTATGGTAAGTCAATCTGGCCTGCTCCAGAATAATTCTGGGTTGTGGTTTTCTCGGCAATTCAATCTTCAATACAGTTTTCAACATAAAATTAAAGCTCTTTAAGTTAGTTTCTGACAGGAAAGACAGTTGACTTTCTGCCATTGAGCAGACATGGCCTAAATAGAAGTGTTTTCCTTTCATTCTTGATTTCTAAAGAAAATTTTAGGGGATAACAGTAGAGACCAAGACTCTTCATATCACTGGGCTAAAGGTGTATCTACCTATTATTATGTTGTTTCAATCAGAAAAATATTCTTTCAAATGTGTACCAGTAAGGCATGGTACTCAAAGAAACTAAAAGTTCATTGTAGCACATTTTTTAAAAAAGTGTAAGAAGAGAGGTTTGTTTGTTTTGAGACAGAGTCTCACTGTCATCCAGGCTGCAGTGCAGTGGCTCAATCTCAGCTCACTGCAACCTCCCCCTCCCAGGTTCAAGCAATTCTCCTGTTTCAGCCTCCCAAGAAGAGAGTTCTTGATCATGATCCTAGCTATGCCTCCAAATGTCAGCTACTGAAGAACTGTTGAGCATCCTCCACACGCCAGGCTCTCTGAGGCACAGAAACTACAGAAGATAACAAAATACCTATCTTTAGGTCACTTCATTGCTCCTTACTTCAGCATCCCCAGTTTAAAATAAAAGTCATGCTTCTTGCTGAATTGAAGTTAAGCTCTCTGTGGTAATCATTCTTGTTTCTTCTGGGACAAACTTCATCAAACATCCTTTCTCTTGTATCTTTGGTCTATTTTCACTTCAAGTCTCTTTGTCAGTAAAAACTTCAGAGTTTAGTATCTTTTTAAAAAAGGAAGAGAAGGAAGAAAGGAAGGGAAGAGGAAAAACAAGCAGAAATACAACTTTCCTGGACTTTCCTAGTCCCTCAAGCAAAAGACCGGCCTCTTTCCTTTCTTTCCAAATAAAATGAAAGAGTTTAAGGAAAAATTTGATGGATTTGAGAATGCTACAAAAAATGCAAATTTTCTGCATGTCAAAACATTCTGCAGACCCAGTTATAAGGCAAACAGAAAACTGGGAAAAAAATATTACACAAAATATGTCATAGGGTCCATGAACTTGATATATACAAAATTCATTCAAATGCATATAAAAACACTCACTTCCTAAGAGAAAAATAAAATTAAGGAACAGAAAATTTATAGAAAAACAAATGACTGATAAATATGTAAATAACTTGTCACTACAACAGTAATCAAAGAAATTAAAACAAAAACCATAAGGTACTTAAAATTTTAGTTCAGCAATTTTTTGAAATGACAATGATAATTGTTGGCTGAAAAAGAATCCTCATACAATTGCTAGTAGCACCATCAATTTATACCTATTTCTTGGAAAAGAGCTCAGTAACACAACCAATCATCAAAATTTGCAGATTCTGTATTTGCTAATTCACTTACTCACAAAAATCTTTTACCCCAAAATCAATATTTCTGGTGGTTTTGCAGTCATTTGTGAACATGCACAGAGTGGCAAAAAATGTGGGTCATTTGATGTGCACATTCCCAGCCAGGGTCAAGCAAGGTGAGGCTCTGCCTTTTCATGTCAGCTTTTAGACTATAAATACATGTCCTGTTCATGGTCTAATTCATGATGTTTTACTCATTAGTAGAAGAGTTAAATAATGCCATCTTTGTATCAGTTATCACATGTTTCAAATAGAAAGTCAACTATTTCCAGTAATAGCTGGAAGTTATTTTTGTTGAGGTGTTGAAGGTGAAACAATATTGTGAATGTTATTGTTAAGTTCTATTAAAAACCTCAACACTGAAGATAAAGTAATTTGATACAGAAGTAATACAGAGACTTATTTTGGTGGAGCACACAGTTGTGGTAAAAGCAATGTTTTTACTAAATTAAGAAGCCGGTGGAACAAAAGTGTATTTGGAGCTGGTTGTGGTCCAAACACAATTCAAACAAGCTGTGGTATTTTCCCGATTGAAATAGGGACTGTCTTTGTCAATGTGTATAACTATTTTTACATGCAATTTTAGAGGAACTGAATCAAAAAGCTTTGTGATAAAGCTGATATCAAAAACAAAATAGGTTGGTGGTACACACGTTTTCTCCAGCTCTTAAGAGTTACCTCATAAATCATCTTAAGCATCCTACAGTGGAATATTTTTGTGAATGTATCTTCTAAATTTTAGTTTTCTGTTTTGTTTTGTTTCGTTTTTTTCTGAGACAGAGTCTCGCTCTGTTGCCCAGACTGGAGTACAGTGGTGCAATCTTGCCTGACTGCAACTTCTGCCTCCCGGGTTCAAGCAATTCTCGTGCCTCAGCCTCCCAAGTAGTTGACTACAGACTACAGGTGCACACCACCATGCCCGAGAAATTTTTTGTATTTTAGTAGAGATGGGGTTTCACCACGTTTTCCAGGCTGGTCTTGAACTCCTGAGCTCAGGCAATCCACCCACCTCGGCCTTCCAAAGTGCTAGGATCATAGATGCGAGCCACTGCACCCAGCAGTAATTTGTTTAATATTATTTAGTATTTTGGGCTAAATAATGGCTGTCAAAGATATATAAGTCCTAACTCCTAAAAACTGTGAATGTTACTTTATATGGCCAAAAAGGACTTCACAGATGTGATTAAGGATCTTGAGACTGGGCAGTTGTCCTGTATTATCCTAGTGGACCCTAAATGCCATCACATGTGTCCATATTCTTATAAGGGAGACAGAGGAAGATTTGACACAGGCTGAAGAGGAGGAGGCAATGTGACCATGAGATCAGAGACTGGAGTTATGTAGCCGTGGGTGAAGGATTGCCGCAAGCACCAGTCCTATGCAACTGATTTCAGCCTTTTGCCCTCCAGGACTTGTGAGATAATAAATTTCTGTTGTTTTAAGCCATCAGATTTGTGGTGATGTGTATGGTAGCCACAGGAAACTAATACAGTTAGAAATCTTTAATCTAGGTATTTAATAAATGTAGCACCAAAATTTCAGGGGTTCTTACCTCTTAAATTTGAATTGCAATGATTGAGAAAAAGCTTGCAAGCAGGAAGACACTGAAATCTGTCTCAACAAAAACAAGAACTGAACAAAGTAAATGATGAGAGGTCAAATCATGCATGAGGTTTAACTTGAAAAATCTTGGCCGAATAGGAACAGCTCCAGTCTCCAGCTCCCAGCGCGAGCGACACAGAAGACAGGTGATTTCTGCATTATCAACTGAGGTACTGGGAGTGCCGGACAATCGGTGCTGGTCAGCTGCTGCAGCCCAACCAGCGAGAGCTGAAGCAGGGCGAGGCATCGCCTCACCTGGGAAGCGCAAGGGG
>NW_012103887.1:627636-629794 GCF_000951045.1 Mandrillus leucophaeus
TTCAGTACAAAAAAATGGTATTGGAAGTATCTTTCATTTAGTAGAATTTTCTCTGAGGTTTTCAGGTACATCAGCAAATGTAGAGAGACTAATTGCCCAGTGAAAAATATTGTAGAACTCTGTAGAACACAGTTCATTGGAAATATCAACATTTTACATTTATTAACCATAAATGCAACTTAAAGAAGATTGTAGGCAGTTTTATGGAAAAAGTGAAAATACTAAGACCCTACTGGAGAGAAAACTGGTGCTTTTTGTTGTTATTTTTAGAGACAAAGTCTCCCTCTGTCACCCAGACTGGAGTGCAGTGGCGTGATCATGGCTCACTGCAGCCTCCAACTCCTGGGCTCAGGCAACCCTCCCACCTCAACCTGGAGATAATCATTTTTGAAATTAGCTCTTCAGTAGCACTATTTAGAGCACCACTGATGTGATAAACCCAATTTTTTGGTCAATAAAAGTTTCAAAAATTATACAACTTGAATTATTTTATTCTTTTTTTATTCTTCAAAGGCTTCAAGTTTGGATGATAAATTATATAGTTAAGTAATATAACTATAATTCTCTTGAAGAATTATATAGTGTCTTCTTAAAGAAAAAAAAAAAAAATGGCCTAATCCAATTTTACCTGTTTCACTCTCTTAAAATCAATTTAGTATTTAGCAATTTTGCCCACTGTCTCCAGGGAATTAGAAAGCTAACTGAGGCAGGCATTGTGCTGGGTACTTTAGATATACATAGGAACTTAGGAATATGAGTATGAAATACGTACCTATAGCTCCTTTGTGAGAACAAGGAAATAGGTTTCTAGACCTAAAGTGGTGCCCCAAATCATAACTAGTAGACAGCAGAGGTGGAATTTAAGTCCACTGGATCTACTGGCTTTTATTTTTGTTTTCTGAAACAGAGTCTCACTCATTCTGTTGCCTGGGTTGTGGTGCAGTGTTATGATCAGGCCTCCCTACAGACTTGACCTCCCAGGCTCAGGTAATCCTCTTGCCTCAGCTTCCCAAGTGGCTGGGACCACAGGCATGAGCCACCATGCCTAGCTAATTTTTAAAACTGTTTGTAGACATGGGGTCTCTACAAACAGAGATGTTGTCCAGGCTGGTCTTGAACTCCTAGGCTCAAGAAATTCTCCCACCTCAGGCTCCCAAAGTTCTGGGATTAGCCAATCTACCAGCTTTTTCCTTGTCTTTCCTTAGCATCTAGAATATGAGCCACTCCAATTTAACCTCCACGGCCACGTCTTTCTCCTTCAGTGGTTATCTCTCATCTCCCTTCTGCCTCTTCCTTGGCCATTCTTTTCACCTTCAAATCTCACCTCTGTGTAAAAGTCTTGATATAATGAATCACCCTGGGTTACTAATGAAAACATGTAGCTCTCATCAAGAACTCGGCTTTCTAAATTCACTTCCTCACCTAAGGCCCAATTAAGCATGCATGACCCCAAGTTCTTTAGGAGATGGTTCATCTATGAGAGAGCAATGTTTGTGATAGGAGCCATATCTCATTCTCTTCTATCTCTTAACCGTTAGGACCCAGGGCTTCTCATGCTCAGGTTCCATAGGCTTATGTTTGATGCTGAAAAAACAGGGAGGATGAAACGAGCTCTTGTGGTACCTGTCTGAGCACTCTGGCCTGTGGCTGGGAACCCAATGTTAGTCTCTTGGGGAAAGCCCTGAAGAGCAAGGTGAAATCTCAGCAGGTATCTCCGGGATGATCAGATGATACCAAAACAAAGGTCTCTCACCGACCTGGCTTGACACACCTGATCTCAGCGCTCTGCTTCTTAACGTCATAAATGGCAGACGACAATCACCAGTTTCTTTCTCCTCACCCAGATTGCATGTGGAAGGTCTAAGTCAATTGCTCAAAAATTAATTGCTGCGTGGTCAATTCAATAAATTTACTCCAAAAAGAAAAATAATTCACTTTAACAGTTTTAATCTTGTCTTTATAATACCACCCCTTTTCTATTATTACATTTGTCTCTCCCAGATTTCTTTCTGCTGCAAAGACCAAAAGGACACTGAGGAGGAAGAAAAGTAAAACATAGCCATGCATAATCTTGAGAATGAAATATTCTCAAAAAATTTTGTGTGTATATATATATATATATATATAGTTTGTTTTTACGAAATTGAACCATTAAAAG
>NW_012103887.1:631916-632504 GCF_000951045.1 Mandrillus leucophaeus
AATCACCAAAATTCCAGGTTTTCTATGCTTTAACCAAACAAATACTCCAGTCACTGTAAAATAACTTTTCATATAATGTTAAAAAAAAAAAAAAAGTATAAAATCAATTAGTTTGTTTCGACCTTTTTTTTTTTTTTTTGGCAACATTTCCAATATTTTTTATTAAGATATATCCACATCCTAATATCCTCTGGTCTAAAACTCCACAGTCTGAAAACTAGACTTCCAACAATGGATGCTAAGACACAATAATCTAAGTTTTAATTTGCTACTAATGACCTTAGAATAAGGCAAATATTGATTATCCTTATTTTATATTAAAAATAAATTTTTACAAAGATTAACAAGGCATTTATTGTTATGCACCTATAAATGCTGGGTATCCGGTGTTAACTGTTTGGAATCTGACCTGAGAGCAAAATTAAGTCTGAATTCTGCTTTGGCCTGCGTTTTTTTTTTTTTTTGAGACGGAGTCTCGCTCTGTCGCCCACGCTGGAGTGCAGTGGCGGGATCTCAGCTCACTGCAAGTTCCGCCTCCCGGGTTTACGCCATTCTCCTGCCTCAGCCTCCCGAGTAGCTGGGACTACA